>NC_041391.1:297543963-297625132 GCF_002162155.2 Triticum dicoccoides | reverse complement strand
TTTTCGCGCGGTGGGCGGGGGGAGTTTGGCGCATGGTCGGTTTCTCCAAGTGCAGTCCCACGTGTCAGTGAAGAGGCAAGCCGAAGTGCGTTCCGTTTGCGTGAGCCGTGTGCAGGACCGAGCGTGTGTGGGGTGCAATGCGACCGCGACAGGAGTGCTATGAGTGTACTGCCTTTTTTCCTTTTAAACTAGGTGCTTCGCCCCCTCAAAAAAAATGTTGCTTCGCGCGATCCATCGGTACTACTACTAGTAATCCGGTAATCCCGACTAAGGGTCCGTTCGGAGTGGAGGAGTAGAAAACAAAGGGATTGAAAATTTTACAGGAATGTACTTTGCCTGACTAGGAGAAACCTTGGAGCGTGAAACAGAGGGATGCAAAATTTTGTTGCGTTCGGCGTGAACTAGTAAAACCAAAGGAACCGGGAGATAGAAGCCAGTGCATGCATCTGCCTCCCATTTTATGAAAATAGTTTTTTATTTACCTGTACATGCAGCTTGCTCAGCCGCTAGCTTGACAATTCACAGGCAATGATTTTTTAGTACGACCGACTCACACCTTGCATCGGGCTTCTACCCAAACATTGGGTTGGAGTAGATTTTTTAGTTCCCGTAAAAGGTACAGGCTAGGTGAACTTTCCTGTAGAATGAGCGAGGACATTCCTTTGAACCGAACGCATTACATGTTATTTTTCCGAAGGAAACCAGACCTACGAAAATTCCAGCAGAATTCCTGCACACCGAACGAGGCCTAAAACGGCGCGTCCGGGTCTTTTCCCGCGCGATATGCTGAGAGGTTGGCTTAGTTGGGTTTTTTAGATTTGTCTTGGTTCAATAAAAAGTAGAGTTGGTGATGATGGTGTGCGTGTCATCCTGCAATATAGGCCGTCCGATCTATATCTATCGGATAGGAAGGAAACTATGACAATTTACCCACACTCCTCTCCACATTTGCAGATAAGGCTTTCCCTCGTTCATCCTTTTCTCCCACAAGATCTTGATCTTCCGTGCACTAGTACTCCTACAATATGTATATTATTGTGAAAGTTCATATACACCGGCCGAGATTAATGCAAACACGGTAGCTTTTCATTACATTTTGAACTTTTATAAGACAGAAAAATAAAAGAAACCCGACCCTAAACCTATTCTACGGCGGTGACCGACGTCCTCCATCTGCGATCTCTATGTACGGGGGCGGGGTTCAAGACCCGTGAAGTGAAGGTGCGGTCTCCAGTGAGGAAGAGTAGAACACAGGATACGGACCGGCCAGTTGGCACACCATGACCTGCCGCCTCCCATGCCCTACTCATCCTCGGAGGAGTCCCCGACCTCGGCGGTGCCGGACGTTGGATGGCGGCAAGTAGGACGCGTGGCTGACGGTGCTCCCGTCGTCGGCCGCCAGCGTGGCCACCGCTTGTGCGGTCGCGTTCGCGTCTGGCTACGCCGCTATTGCGTCGCAAGAAGCGACTTGAGCGAGGGCGGCGACCTCGAGCTTCATCGCTGAAGAGAAGCTCTCCCGCAGAGCGTTTGCACTTGCGATCATGGCGGATGTGGTGTCAGGTAGGAGGACGATGCGCTATGGTGTGGATTTTAGCTAGGCGTTGCCGCTTTAAGTAGCGCATTCCGGTGAGGCCAAGCATCCGGGTGCGTCATTAAGTCGCCGGAGTTGGTTCCTCGGGCACCGAGCCTCTTAACGACGACATACGAACGGACGACATGAATGCGGGTAGTTGGCGCCGGCTGGGAACGCACCGCGCGACGGCGCGAGGGATGAGGGCTTTGGTGTGCCAGGGTAGTCAGCTACGGTCGTGGCAACGTTGGAGATGCCCTTTGCTCAAATGCGATCCTCGCATGTCATTGAAAAAGCAAGATGACCCAGCATGGTCTCAGGTCCAGAGGATGCAGTTGCCCGCTCTACACCACTCCACGGACGCGTCGCGGCGCCCCGTGCATCCGCGACGAGCCAGGTGTTGGGGTCTGTTTGGATTGTGGCCAAAGTGCACCGTACCAAAATTTTGGTCATGACCCAAAGATTGGTCTTTGTTTGGATGGTTGCCATTTCTTTGGCATGCCAATGAACTCTAGCCAACTCTAGTTCATTTTTCTTGCCAATGTCAGCCAAATCACGGGCAACCAATACCTCAACCAAAATTTTGGCTACCCAATGCTTTGATGGGGCAACCTTGGGCACAAACCAAACATATCGTTGGTCGTGCCACAGCACAAACGCCACCCTCGGCACACTGAAACCGACCGTGTCTATCGACGATATGAGCGTGTCGCTCACCGCGGTCGCCGTGTCCAGAGGTGGTGCTGGAGCTGCGCCCCGTTGTTGGCCCCAAAGACCACATGAACGGTTGTCGGGCGAGGAGGTCGTGGGCCAGCTCCTCCATTGGACTAGTCTGCGCTACGTCGTCTCGACGGGTGTGCCCCACATGTCGGTTTCCCTGTTTTCCCGGCCATATTCGAGCGTCAGTGCTTCGCGTTGCACATTAGGCCTTTCACTATGTAGTCCAAGCGAGACAACTTATTGTTTATTTGAGCCGTTCAAGTGTAATCATGTGGCGTTTTCTTATTTCTCATTCCTCTCCAACCCTCTTCTCCATCGATCATGGCGCCCTCCAGTCGAGTCCATCCTCCCGCATGCCTCATTTGAACATTCCGCCGAGTATCATTCGCATGTACCCACCCTAGTCCTCTTTCAATAGATCTCTGGACCCCGAGATGAAATCGAGAGGGAACGAGTGGGGGCACGTGATACCTAAGGCGGATTCAAAATTTTGAACCGGTGATCATAGCATCCGCAAATCATATATAAATGGTATTCAATGTTCATTTCGTTTTAGAATGTACAATATACACCCTCCTATCCTTTCTACCTTACATATAAGTTTTATGTGTAGTCAAAGTATCTCTACTATGATAAAAAAAGGTATCAACATTCAACAACGCCCAATCAATATTGTTAGATTCGTACGTACTCCTAGATTTGTACTCGAGATGGTTTCCAATTTGACTATTGACAAGATTAATAGTACTCCTTTCACATAGGTGAGTAAGTCATCTTAGGCTGTGCACCGTGACCAAGGAGGAGGGGAAAACTAGAGACATTAATGTTTATTTGCTAACTAATAGTATTGCATGCAATGAACTAACCACTGCATGTTATGTTTGATAGTCTCAGGTCATTAAAAGCATGCACACCCTCATCTCTTATTGGTTCATATGTCAAGAAACAAGAAACGAGGTAGAAGTTAATGCACCGCGCCTACGTGTTTTGGGATTATTTGGTTTTCGTAAGATGACTTACACACCTAGATGGAGGGAGTACATGAGATGTATAATGTGAAAATTATATCATTGGAAACTCCTTTCACATACGAAATTGACCATATGCTTTGTGTAAGTTGCATGTCATATATTATTACTCTAACATTTGGTCAAAGTTAGCCTCAAAAAACGCATTAGACCCTGTATGCTTTGTGTAAGTTGCATGTCATATATTATTACTCTAACATTTGTGTAAGTTGCATGTCATATATTATTACTCTAACATTTGGTCAAAGTAGTATAGTGGAAGTGGATCCTCTGACGTAGGTATCCCTGCCTTACCCTCCCTTTCGGTCACTTACTGGCGGACCCTATGCTTGCTAGGCCCCGCATGTCAGTTACTCAATGGGTTCGGCCACGTCAGGGGATCCTCATCCGTAGTATACTCCCTCTGTTTTCATTTACTCCGCATAAAACGGAGGGAGTAGTGGTATAATAAATGACGCGGGCGGGGGAGGGGGAGGGACGTCGGTTTGCTCTCAACTGAGGTCCCACAAGCGAGCGAAAACGCAAGACGAAGCGTGTTCCATTCGGTGAGCGACATGGAGGGTCCAGCGTGCCGGGCTGCAATGCGAACGCGACAAGAGCGATGTACAGTCAAAACCGATTGACCGGTCGTCACCAGAACCACTATTCACACCAGAACCTTCGCTGCTCGGCCTACGCCAGCCACTGCCCTAAAACCACACCAAATCTCTAGCCCATTCCCCCACCTTTCGATCCCCTAGCCCGCATCAAGCGTCCCCTAGTTCGCTGGAAAGCCATGGTGCGTCGCAAGATCACTTACTACAAGATGTTGATGCCGGAGCGCCGCGCAGAAATCGCGGCGGCGGTCAGCGCCACAGACCTCTGTTCCCAAGCTCGCTTTGCGGCGGGCCAATCCCCGAGTTCTCTGGAGCCAAGCTACGAGGAGGAGGAAGCCGATCCAATGTTCACTGTGGAGGTCGCGGCGCAGAAGCCCCTCGATGGGTATGAGATGATGGATGTCGACTTCGTGCCGGTGTACGAGTCCCCCATGGTGCAGGCAGACCAGTGGTTCAACATGGTGATACTAAAGGAGGACCGGGAGGCAGAGGCTCAACTCGACGCGGAGCGCGCGCATGCCGCTGCCATCGAGGCTCTCCTGCAGGCGGAACCGGATGTCGTGGATGTGAACCGGGCGGCGGAGGATCAACTTGAGGCGGAGCGCGCAGATGCCGCTGCCATCGAGGCCCTCCTGCAGGCGGAACCGGATGTCCTGGACATGAACCGGGCGGCAGAGGCTCGACTCGACGCAGAGGGCGCGGATGTTGATCTCATCGACGCCCTCCTGCGGGCGGAACCGGAAGTCCTGGACTTGAGCCGGGCGGCAGAGGCTCGACTCGACGCGGAGCGCGTGGATGCCGCTCTCATCGACGCCCTCCTACAGGCGGAACCGAAAGTCCTGGACTTGAACTGGGCAGCGAAGGCTCGACTCAATGCGGAGCGCGCGGATGCCGCTGCCATCGAGGCCCTCCTGCAGGCGGAACCGGACGTCCTTGACTTGAACCGGGTTGTGCTCTCATCCATGCAGAGCGCCCGCACGCTCCGCTTGAACGAGTAGCTAGAGGCCGAGGACAACCACGGTGCGGAGACACACGTCGGCAGCGGCAGCTGGTTCACGCCGGCAGCCAAAGACGACGAGGCCGTCTCTTTCCGCGAGCAGTGATAGTTTTTCTTTATGTTGTTGTTTTTATTATTATCGATCTTTTGCTGTGTAAAAACATACTATTTGTTATGCAAGTCGCCTGAGTCTACCATTTCAGGCGGTTGAATGAATATCCTACGTCCCCTAACCCTTCTTTCCTTCTTCCTCACCTCTTCTTCTTCCCCAACAGACCACCGCACGGCCGTACGGATACTCCGGTTGGATAAACATACTCTATGAACGAAAATTATGTGTCAGCGATAGGATGGCGAGTTTGGTTTGTTCACATGCGATAGCACGTGTCAATGAGGGTGCGTTCCCTTGGTTGGGTTTGCGGCGTGCAGGAGTGAAGTGTGAGGGTGCGGTGTCACCGCAGCGTGCAGAGCGACCGTGTGAGGGTGCGGTGCGACCGCGACAGCCATGCGCAAGTGTACCTCCTTCTCATTTTGAAAACTTTAGGCAAGCTTGGCAAAAATGTGTGGCGAAGTTTGGCAATGCAAGGCCTAGACACAAACAGGATAAGTGCGTACTACCTCTGTCCGGGTTGATTGGTCCCCATTGTATTTCGTGCCAAATTTTGACCATAGATTAAACTAAGAAAATGTTCACGCATGTCACCAAACATTATATTTTTCAAAACTATGTTCAAATACAAATCCAATGAGATAATTTTTCTTGACATGCATTAACATTTTGTTAGTTAAATCTTTAGTCATAATTTGGCACAAACTATAAAAGGGACCTATAAACCAGGACGGAGGTAGTACGTACTAGGAGTACTAGAGTTAAAAAAGAAAGGCGGGGTTTTCCTTCGATACAAATCCTCATTTCACGTGTCAATTAATGCGTATTTTTTTCTCGAAAGACCAAAGAGCTAACCATCTCACTCCTCATCGCTTGATTAATGTATCACCATGCAAACGAACCTTCTCACTTCCGCATGCATGCAGGGGATATTAATGTCCTTGGTTGCTAACCTCATCAATTTTGCCTCGATTAGTGTTAGTGGCCCTTTGCAAATTGTAATTTTGATATACTGGCGTTGTGTACAAAAAAATGGAGGTAGTAACTATATTTGAATTCCTTGCCCATTGCGGTGACGTCGACGACTTTTTTTTTGTGGTTTGGCGAAGTGCGTTCGACGGAGAACACCATTGAGGGAGACCACGATAAGTTGTTCGCAAGTGCCACCTGCAAGCCGAGACAACCGCCTTATTTGCATCTAGGAAGTCCTTTACTAGTACTACTACTACTAGGAGTACTAGTGCGGTGAGATGGTTTCTCGAAGAAGACGATGGAGAAGCGGAGTCAGCGAAGAGTGAAATGCTAGTTGCTTCGTCCGTGCTTTGTGATTTGATGCCTCACTGCTTTGTGATTTGTGATATAAGGGACAGGGGAGTAGACTCTGTTCTCTATACTGTACTACTCCTACATGCGTCCAAGCATGGGAGAAAGAGGAGAGACGTTGCATTGTTCTATTCCTTCAATCAATCAATCAGGGAGCTTCGGTTCCATCTTTTTGGCTTTGGCAACGCCGTCCACAATGGTTCCCACGATGCCAAAAGCTATTTTCACATTTGGCTACACATTGTGGATGCCCTTAACCGTACCACTTGGTTTTGCTCCTGTATGCTATCTATACAAATCTCAATTATATTGATCTTAAAAATTATAGAATCAAAGATTAGTAAAAAGGAGGTGATTTTGCCGCGCGGATGGCGGGGGAGGTTTCTTATTTTCGGAGGACGTTGTCCTGGCGGTTTGCTAACATGCGGTCCCACATGTCAGTGCTTTACCAAGCTGATCCGCGTCCCACATGAGGCAGAACAACGGCAGAAGCAACACGTGGTTAAGTTGAAGAAGATGAGGGAGAAGCAGATTCAGCAACGAGTGAAATGATGGTTGCTTTGTCCCTCCAACTTAGTTTTTTAGCATTATTACTTCGTCCCTCCAACTTAACTGCGGGAAAGGTGCAACTTTGATTTGATGCCTCATTGTTCATTAATACACTGGCGCCATGACTGGGGTGCTTCACCCCGGCTGCTCTGCACTGTATTCTGGTATGGCACGTGGACCCGGTAGCTTGATGTCCCACATGTCGGCGAAAGGGACTAGAAGATTTATGAAAGCGATCGCTCCACTCTTACGACGGAGGAGTAGACGACACGAGGCCCAGTGAACTGTCACTTGTACTGTATAGTACTATAGTTTTGATGTTTCACACGATCCGTCGATACAAACCCGATTAAACAGGAAAGGGCGGGATTTTTCCCGCGCGGTAGATGATACTGGCCATACATTTCAAAGGCAATTTTAATGTATGCAAACTGAATAATTATAAGTAACAATATGATATCTAGTAAAACTAAAAACACATATGATTTATTATGTTAGAGTGTAGTAGTAGTGTTGTATTGCATAGTTGTTAGATGTAACATGCGAGAACGTGTAGAGATGTAGTTTTGGAGGGCCTACAGAGAGAAAAGCGTAGTACGGTCACCGAACTTCAGAATAAGCTGATTACGGTCACTATATACGTTTTGCGGTGATTATCTGGTCACTTGCTCACAGTTCAGCATCGGATTGCACTCTGTTGACCGGCCAAATAGTCTGCGTGGCGCCATGTTGACTAGTTAAATTGACCATGTTCCTTGTGGGTCCCACATGTCAGTTCGCATAGAGAAAAGGTCAGATAAACACAAATTTACACAGGCGCGACAAGGCTCCAACCCATGTGCGGGAATCACTTGGTTGTGTATGTGTCTGTCAGGGCCTGATGTGTGCGCATGCACATGTAGGTTGAGCACTTGAGCGTGAGAGTGTGTGTTGGTCGTGTGGTGTACTGGTGTGTGCATGCATGCATGCGTGTGTGCGTGTGAGTGTTGCGTGCATGCGTGGCTGCGTGTGTACGTGTGAGTGTTGCGTGCGTGCGTGGGTGCATGTGTTTGTGTGAGTGTTGCGTGGATGGAGTTTGTGTGCATGCATGCGTGTGTGTATAATTACCACACCAGCTCATGTGTGTTAAAACAGACAGCTCAGCATACCAATACAAGGCCACCTTGTCCGCTGTGCCCGCGGTCATGACTTCGCACCACCGTCAAAATATTTTTTTGTCGTTTGTTTTCATTCTTACTAGCAAGATGCCCGTGCGTTGCACGTAACATCAAGATGCATTTGTATGACTTGTTTATCTTGTGAGAGAAAAGGATGAACGAGGGAAGACCTTATTTGCAAATGTGGAGAGGTGTGTGGGTATCTTTTTGCAAAACTGCCATAGTTTCTTTCCTATCCGTCAGATATAAATCGGACGACCTATATTGCAGGATGGCAGGCACACCATCATCACCAACTCTGTTTATTATAAGAGTGTATTTTATGTATTTTATAATAGTGTAGATGTAGAGTAGATACAAGTCGACAGGTGGGAACGATGTTAGTGAGATAATGTGATGCAACACTAGATCAGGTGCCACGTGGAGCGTTCAACTGGTCAACTAGTCATGTCATGAGCAAATACAAAGTTGTACGGTGAGCCCGTGACTGTATAATAACCACTAAACATAAACGGTGACCGTAATGAGTGGATTATGAAGTCCAATGTATGTATCGTGCTTTCACTTCAAATACAATGATCGTCATTGCATATATCGCGAGAGAAAGATGAAACACGCGTGAATTTTCTAGGGGCTTACTTTTAGAGGACATGGAGATAGTTTTGTGTGCATATGTGAAAGGGGCATACAGGGGGGGGTATGCGATGGAGAGAGAGATGCTCTTCGTTTCTCTTTATTATGACTAACTTTGTATACAGTATAAAAATATACAAATTAACAGTGCGGAATAAATATCATTGTGGGCACAATGCAATGCAAATTAGCGTTCGTACTCCTCCATATAACTTTGTAATGTTGTATATATGTAGAAACTCTAAAATAATTTTTTGGCCACACTTTATTCAAAAGGAATATTGTATGCGAAATAAACGTGAAGAGAGGGCATTTTAGATCAATGGGGTACGTGATGTAACATGTGTGAATGTGTAGTTGATGCATTTGGCGGGGCCTAGAGAGGTATGTGCGTGTATTACGTATTCGAGAGAGGCATGGATATAGGGGCCGATAGGGGGGAGATAACACGAGAAATGAGGGTGGTCTAGAGAGAGAGAGAGACGAATACGACGTCACGACAAGAGATTCCATTCCATTGAGTGTGTATATGCAAGGGGGGAGGGAATAGAGGCACCAGGAGAATTTTTCTGTGTGTGTGGTGTTTGTGTTGGTATGTGTGGGTGTGAGAAGATAATGAGACGTGGGGGCAGAGGGTGTGTCACCGCGTGAGGTCCGGTGGGTCGAGGTGAGGCCCTTTGTTCGGTTCCGTCCTGCGCCACATTGGTCGGACCATGACACATTTAGGAAGACCCATGGATGACTAGTCGTACAAGACAAAGATAGCAGAATTGTGAAGGACTTTGTGTCCACTGACAAAGCCGGCTAGGATTTGTAACCCTAGGTTCTCGGACTAAGGTAACCCCTCTATCTCTGATATTACTATTCATCCAACCTAACTTTAAGGGGCATCCTACAGAATGCTCTGCTAGAATCATACTCGTCGATTAGGAAGAGAGGTATGAGATAATGCGTGAGAGACAGGCGTAAAGATAATGTGCGTACATGAGACACGTAGGCAGGTCCATGTATATAGAAAGGGTCGATGAGGGTTGTGCGTGTGTATGTTTGCGAGAGGAAGAGTGCTTGTGATAAAGGTTAGTGAAAACAGTTGTAAATGGTTACGAGAGGGAGGGAGGGTTATATCTAGAGAATGTGTGTGAGAAAGACACCTCGGGAGAGAGTGTGTGAGCATGTGTGAGAGACCACCGATGGAGAGTGAAACTACACGTAAAAGACTGCTCTACACATTGATTAAAGAAATAAATTGTATCCAAATATTAGGATGGGATCATGATATTTGCAATTCGCGTAAGGAGCGATCATTGAGCCATCAGACATCTAGATTCTATCGAATTTGAGCATGTCTATGTTATTATTCGACACAATTGATCCACATAGTTAGTATTTTGAACTCCAGACAATGCATCGCTTTAGCAATCGAATATAAACGTGAGTATAGTTCATGTTGTGTGTGTAAAGCACATTATACATACGAAAGTTACACAATGGACATCTATAAATAGCTACCTATGAACTAGTATACATTTGAATTCAACCTAAGGTGGTTTAAAAAAATCGAATTCAACATGAAGTCCATTCAATTATTTGAATTTGATATCATGGCATTTGTAAACCATACCTAAACTATGGGGGTACCAATCTTTGCTCTGATTTTGTACATAATAGCATATGTAGTCGTGTACAAAATAGATTCAAATTTAGCTCCTCCATTCCAAAATAATCGTAGTTATAGGATTTTCAAGTGTCAAAATTCAAAAGGAAGCGAATAATTTAATGAGGTTTTCAAACATACAAGGTCAAATATAACATTGTCTATTTAGGTCAATCCTCATAGTTCAAGAGTACTCTAAACGTGAATGCTTGTGTTTCAAAATTTCGAACGAAGCGCCAAAAGAGCCTCTACTTGCGCGAAACCGCGTGAGACCAATGTTTGGTAGTACAAGGAAATTAATTTTCTAATAACTCCGACTTGTGAAACCTACCGGCCCGACGTCCAAAGGTCTAAACTGGGGTAGGTTTGTAGCTTCATCTATACGCCATGCAACCGCCTCCGAAAAACATTCATACACAATGGCCGCCTAAGCACACATGCGCGCGGCTGAAATCGCTCCCGCCCACTATTTGGGACACCTGGGATTACCATCCTACCTCCGACCCGCAGTAGGTCCGAAATTTAAGAGGGGGGCAAAGTTTGTACTTTCCCCAAATTTCAAACAAGCGCGTCCCATCTTTTGTTCAAAAAAGCCAAAAACAAGCGCGTCCCAGATCGAAACATGGTTCCCCCTCCCGGTCCTATTCCCCATTCATACTCCGTGGGTGCCAAAACTACCTCTCCACCAGCCACGAAACACCGGCGTCCTCCATCCTCCACCCCATCCCACCCATCAACCGCCGCCCTCCTCCATCACGCCGGAGCCGATACCCCGACGTCGTCGTCCACCGCAACCTCAACCGCAACGCCCTCCATAGCTAGTAGTTGAAGCCGAGGCCGAGCTGTCCGTACCCGAGGCAGTTCAACCACGCCGTCCTGCGCCTCACCGCTGCCGCTCCAACTTCGCCACCCTCCACCACACCGGAGTTGTTCCTGCTATGCCGTCCTTCGCCGCCTCGGATCTGCTTCCCCTCCGCTGACATACAACCACGGCAACACAATCAACAAGTTCGCCATGGGTTCGTCCAAGCCTGCACCCTCCAGAACATCGGTTTCCCCGGTAAAAACAAGAAGATCGGCGCGACATGTGGAGGTGACCACACCGGCAACCGAAGAAGGTACTCCTCTTCCCTTATTTGTGCAAATCTTACGTCTCTGCTTGCACGGTATTCATCCCATAGAAGACACTAGTTGACCGCTTCTTCTTGATACTAGATGTTCCTAGTAACTCGTGATGCACAAGGTTTCTCCTCATATACTATTTCAGCTTAGCTAGAGGTCCGTAGCCCCCCTGAATTTCAATTTTTGGCCAGTTGATTCCCAATTAATGGAAGCATTCCCCGGTGTAACAGGCGCTAGTACGACTATTACACCGGGGAAGCAGCGCCTTGGTGTTTATCTTAGGGGCGTCTGCAGCCTAGAGCTACTGGCGCCCGATCTGGAGGTCGGCCGGGATTAAAGGGATGGCTTGGGGGCGCTGCCAAGCATGGTGGTGGTGTGAGGTCAATGGGAGGGCGGGGCGGCGGAGGCACGGGTCTAGGCCGGTGGTCGCTGGCGGTTCGTGAAAGATCATCAACAGTGACTGGCGGGAGGTAGACGAAGGCCATATGCCCGTTCCTTATAGATCGGACGGTTCATTAAAAAAATCGACTGACCTATTTATTTTCAGTCGACTGTTATCTTAGATATGACCACATGTGGTGGTGTGCTGGAGGAGTACCTGCATTTCCTGTGCTCATATATTACAAAATCATATGGAGTAGAATCTAATTTTGTTTGCCATGCAATGTTGTAGAGCTATCATATGTCTCCTATCATTTATTTTTAAGCCACCTGCTATCTGCTACTTTTACAGTGCACTAGTTCTGCACACACTTCACCCATACTCTCACTATTGTGTTTTTATGCAAGGGTATTTCAGACTCTCCTGCCGAAAGAGAAGCAGCAAAGAAAATAGAGAAGTCGCTCCAGCTTGGTATACGGGTAGGCAAGACACGTTACAATGCTATAAAGGGTGCAGTGTCAGCAAATGGAGACGGTAAACGTAGCTCTGTAGTTGATGACCTCGCTCGCAATGAACCACCATCCCAGGTGCTTGCTTTAACTTCGTGGTGTCATATGTGGTTGCATGTTGGTGTCTAGCTTGTATTCGAAAGGCCGAAGTCGGTCTTTATTAAGATAAGGAAAGATATTTTTTACATGAACCACCATCCCGTGAGCACCAGGAGACAAATAGCTAGTCAGGGCACTGGCCGAGCCAGTGACAAGCCCAGCAAAGACAGGCATCACCTGGAAGCCAACTAAAAAGCCGCGATGGTGGCGAAGCAGCCCGCCTCCCACCAGGCTCTCAGGTCCTAGATGATCATGTTCACCACCTCCAGCCGGATGTCTAGCTTGTATTGCTTCCAATTTGGTTAAATTGCATCTGCTTAGCTTACACATTATACCTTTGAATATGACATGCCTTTCTATTTTTGGTACATACTAGTACATCTGTGTATTAACCATGTTCTTACATCAAACTAATGTTCTTGTGGATCCCTCATCAATCACTTATGACGAGGCAGGCAGGCAAGGGGACTACTCCTCATTTAAAGAATGCAGCGTCAGCCTCCCGACATGATTCTCAAGAAACAGAAATGCTAGATGAAGATAGTGAACGTAGCTCTGTAGTTGATTACAGCATTTCCCCTACACTAGCATTGCAGGTGCTTGCTCTAACTTGGCAGCGTGATATCTGGTTGCATGTTGCATATGGTGTCTAGATTGTAACTCTTCCAATCTGGTTAAACTGCATGTGCTAGTCTGCTTAGCTTATACTCCTATAAATGTGACATTATACCTGTTAATGTGACATGCCTTCCTGTATTTAGTACATAGTACATCTGTCTATTAAGCATGTCCTTACATAAAACTATTGTTTTTTTGTATCCTGCATCAATCAATATGATGAGACACCTTTAGTATATGCAGTGCGACATTAGTTGCATCTTTCATATGATTTATAGCATGCGCTGCTTCTAATTTGTTGAAATTCCATTTATGATGGGATGCTTTTAACTTGGCAGTCATATTGGTTGCATCTTTCATGTGGTGTCTAGCTTGCATTGCTTCTTATTTGCTGGAATGGTTTCTGCTTAGTTTACACAAACATTTGTGAACATGCCATGTCGTCCTGTTTTTCGTACATATTCCATCCTGGTATCATGTGTTTGCCTTACATCAAAGTAGTGATTGTCAGTATCATGCATGAATGAGTTCTGAAGAGAGAATTTTATTGCTTTTTCTTGTCGGTTTTACTTGACAATTCAAAATCAATAAAGCGGAAGGAAGTTAGCAAGGCAGCGGATAAAGGTGCTCCTTCCAAACGGAGGGACTCTACAGTTTCTACTCCTCCACACCCCCAAGATGATTTCCAAGACAACACATGCATAGACACTCAACAAAGCTGTGTTTATGATGAGCACGTCTCCCCTAGTGCAGCATCATTGGTGCTCCCTCTAACTTGGCACTATTATATGTGGTTGCATGTTATGTGTGATGTCTAGCTTGTATTGCTTCTAATTTTGTTGAATTCCATCTGCTTACTTTACACATTATACTTGAATAAGACACGTGTTCCTGTTTCTAGAACATACAATATCTGTCTATCACACCATGTTCTTACATCAAATTACTACTATTGTGTAACCTGCAACAATCACTTATCATAAGACACGTTTGACTTCGGAGTGTTATATAGGTTACATCTCACATTCTTTTCTAGCTTTTACTACTAATTTGTTGAAATGGCACTTATGACGAGACAATTTTAACTTGGTAGAGTGATATTATTTGCATCTTTCATATGGTTTCTAGCTTTCATGCTTCTAATTTGTTTTTTTTTTGTTTTTTTGACTATGAACTGTGGGGAAAAACCCCCACAGAAGATCAAAACTTTATTGATAAAAGAAGAAGTAATACAATAGGATGATTACAAGGAGTAACCAGGGTACAAGGTTAAAAAAAAGGGAGTCTTACAAAACTAGCTTAGGGGGGGAGAAAAGAGATCCATCTAAGCAGTTCATCCTTGTAAGCAGATTTGATTCTATGCTGCATTAGGCTAATATCATGCCTAAAAGCAAACCTCCATTTATTGAAACTAGCTCTCTCATTTATGAATACTTTGGCATTTGATGATCCAAATATTCTAGCAAGCAATGAAAACCACTTCAGAGAAGAAAGGCTTATCAAAACTTCTTCTAGCCTGAGTAACCAGATGAATCATGGAGGTGCCAGCAGACCAATCAATCTGCAGATAATTCCAGACCCTGACACTGAAATTGTAGTTGAAGAACAAGTGATCCCTGGTTTCTCTAACCTGCAAGGGACAAAGCCTACAATGGACCCCATCTTCCATGTGCCAGTGCCTTCTCTCAACCATGTCCTTGGTGTTCAACCTGTCCATAATAAGCATCCAAGCAAAAACCTTGATCTTGAGGGTACAAGAGGATTTCCATACCCCACAGAGCAAAGGATTGAAGGATTCAGACACAAAAGTGTGTGAGTAGAACATCTTGGGCTTGAAAAACTTGGAAGAGCCTTGCCAGAACCAAACATCTCGCAAACTTGGTTCTCTATTGTGGGAATTCATCAATTCATGTATCTGGTTCAACTCATCATAGGCCTGAGCAGATAAGGGAAGGTGGAAAAGTTGATGCATATCCTGGGTATTGAAAATTTCCTTAACTGAGATCCAGGGATCCTTGGCAAAAGAGAAAAGCCTTGGGAATCTTGTCTGTAGACTAGAAACTGTATTGTCAAGGTTCCAATTATCAGCCCAAAAAAGAGCAGTGTCCCCTTCATTAATCTGAACCCAGGAGCAGTCCCTGAAATGTTGCATGACTTTACAGATATCTCTCCACCAGAAGGAGCCACATTCAGTTGTTCCCTGGGGCATTCTTTCAAAATAATATGAATCCCAGACTAAGGACACCCACGGGATATCTCGTTTATTCAGAAAGTTATTGACATGCTTTAGAAGAAGAGCCACATTCTGAACTCCCAGATTAAGAATGCCCAGTCCCCCTTTGTTTTTTGGCCTGCAAATGAGGTTCCAAGCAGCAAGAGAAGGTGTTGGCTGATCTCTATGCTTCCTCCATAGATACTGCCTTTGAATTCTTTCCAGCTGCTTGAGAATACCTGCTGGCAGAGCAAGACTACACAGGAAGAAGATTGGCATTGAATAAAGAGCAGAGTTAAGGAATTGCAACCTTTCACCTTGGTTAAGAAAAGAAGAACTGGAAGTCATTCTTCTCTCCATACAGTCCACCAAAGGCATGAAGTCCACCATTTTGGGCCTTGTGGTCCCCACAGGCAATCCAAGATATGTAAATGGCATTTTACCAATTTTGCAACCAAAAGCAACAGCCAAATCTTCCACAACAGTAGATTCAACATTGATTGGGATAATAAATGACTTATGGTAGTTGACATCCAGACCAGTCGACTGAGAAAACACCTTTAACATATCCTTCAAACCAAGAAGTTGTGCTCTGTCAGTAGGGAGGATGATCAATGTATCATCAGCATATTGAATCACAGGGTAATCTGCATCATGGCAAGGTATAGGTAGGTGAAGAATTCCTCTCCTGAACATGTCATTAATCACAGTTTGGAGCAGATCTGCAGCAATAACAAAGAGCAGAGGGGATACAGGGTCACCCTGCCTAACCCCTTTTTTACAAACAAATTTCCTCTCAGGGACCCCATTAAGCAAAACAGATGAAGTGCCAGTGGCCAGGAACTGCTTCATCCAAAGAATCCACTTATCATTAAATCCCTTAAACCTTAAGATTTGGAAAATAGCCTCATGCTCAACAGAGTCAAAAGCCTTCTCAAAGTCCAATTTGAGAATGACAATGGGCCTCTTAGACTGATGACATTGGTGCAAATATTCAAAAGTCCACCCCAGACAATCCTGGATTGTTCTGGACTTAATGAAACCATATTGGTTCTTGTGAGTGCACTGCATAATCACATCTTGAAATCTATTTGCAGCCATTTTGGACAGAAATTTGAGCCCCATACCAGTAAGAGAGATAGGCCTGTAGTCTCCCACTTCTTCAGGTGCTAACTTTTTGGGCACAAGAGTAATATAAGAGTTGTTAATGTTCTCTAAGACAGCAGTTCCATCATAAAAAGCCTGAGCCAGCTCATAAAAATCATGAGAAATAAGATGCCAACATTTCTTAAAAAATAGGCCATTGAAACCATCAGGTCCAGGTGCCTTATCAACAGGCATATGTTTGACCACATTGTCCATTTCCTCTTTTGTAAAGGGTTTAGTGAGCACATCAAGGCCAGCCACAGGTGAAATAAGTGAGGACAAATCAAACCCCATCATAATCCCTCTAGAGGTGCCCATTCTATTCTTAAAAGAGCTCCAAAAAATTCCAGCCATTTGTGAGTGATCAGAGACAACAGATCCATCAGGTAGTTTCAGACTAGCTATGGAGTTCCTCCTATGCCTCTAAGTGGCTATAGCATGGAAGAACTTTGTGTTCTCACCCCCCACCTTGAAGTATCTGATAGTGCACCTCTTTTTATAGTACAGAAATTGCAAGTGTAGAAGCTTTTCCAAATGGGTTTTGACAATTTTTCTGAAGTTATTCTCCTGAATATAAAGGGGCCTCCATTCTTCCAATTCATCTAGAAGGAAAATAACATGATTGCATTTACTGATCAACAACCTCAGTTTGGAAACATTCATTTGCCACCTCCTAAGACACATTCTCAAGCTTTTAAGTTTGTATGCAATTCTAGCAGTAATATGTGTTTTCCGAGAGGGTTGCTTCCAAGAAGATTCAACACAGTCCATGAAGCCCTCAAGTTCAATCCAATAATTTTCAAACCTAAAGAGGTTTGATTTTGGAATGGAAGTCTTAATGGTGACTAAGCAAGGCACATGATCCGAAGCAGTCCTGGCCAAGGGCAAAACTTCAGTCATAGGATAATCAGAAATCCAATCCACAGATGTAAAAAACCAGTCTAGCTGCTCAAGAAGTGGGGTATCTTGCATATTGGACCATGTGTAAGATCTTCCCTTGATTGGAAGCTCAAGAAGGCCTAGGTGGCCAATAATCTCATTAAAAATGAACATGTCATTTATGTCCCCACCAGGCAAGTTTCTGTTATCCACTGACCGAAGGAAATTAAAATCACCAAGTAACAACCAGTGTTCATTGAGAGGAATAGTCAGGTGGTATAACCAATTGACAAACTGGTCCCTGGCTTCACCCCGACAAGGGCCATAAACAGCAACAAGAGTCCAAGATTCATTGTTCTGTCTGGAAGTAAACTTAATAATTACAGCAAACTGCTGCACTTCAATTATAGTGCCACTAAAAACAGAAGAATTCCAGACCACTATAATTCCTCCAGAAGCACCAATAGAAGGAGAACACATAAATGAGTCAAATCTTTTAGGGCAGAAAGATTTAATTGATCTATAATCAAAAGAAGCACATTTAGTTTCTTGTAGGCACGCAATTGAACATTGGCTTTCTTCAATTTTCTGCCTAACAGCCCTCTGTCTAGTTTCAGAATTCAGACCTCTCACATTCCAGCAAAGAACATTCCAGTTCCTACAAATATTACTCATTACAACGTAAGATTAAGTCCAGAAACCACATGGCACGCAATACCACATGTCCAAAAGAACATAAACCAGTCTGACCCAACATCAACACACACCAGAGTTCAAGGAGTAGAGTACTGTCTAAAGACATAGATAAAGCAAAGTTAAGGGCTTGCGAAACCCAAAAGACCAAGTTTAAACTAATCATCATGCTTAGGCGAGGCAACAGCAGGTGGGTCCACCATAAGTGCATCCACAGATAAAAGAGCAGCGTCAATTTCTAGCTCACGCCCAACTTCTTGGAGTCGACTGACAGGAGTTGCAGGTGGAATTCCTTCAGAAGCAGGCTCGTCGCGCATCTGGGCCGTGAAAGGCTTAGCCTTGGGCTTCTTTCTCTTGGGCTGCAGTGAGAGCTCCTGGAAGGTGGGCTTGAAACCATCACGCTGAATCGAGCTTCTAGTGCAATGCCGGACTGCGGTGTCAACAATTGGAGTTGGCGCCAAAGTTTTCCGTGGCCTGCGAGCTTTAACCACCGCAGCAGGAGGGGGGAACCTGCACAGGTTGCACATCAATATGATCAGAAAAAAGCGCCCTGGCAATCGGCCTTGCTTGCTCTTGTTCCTTCCATGTAAGGCGTGGCAGGTCAGTATCACTGAAAGCCAGATCCCAACTCCGCTTGGACAGAATAACCGATGATAGAGGTTGCAGCAGAACCGGCCTGGGAACTGAGAAATCCACAGGAGCTTGCAGAAGGTACTCAAAGGATCTCCTCCAAATCATATCCGGAGGCAAAGGAGGCCCAAAAGGAACCGCAGGCAGAACTACCTCCTCCCTGACTGCCGGAGGCTGATAGACAACAATGGCCCAATTGTTAGCAGAATCCTCATTAACCAAAGGTAGAACAGGTGCCTCAGACAGATCATCCTCCACCACAATAACAGGCTGAACCAGATCAGTAGCAGAGCTAGGCTGAGCAGAGAGATCCACCACCATTAATTCTTGATCTTGCGCGGGTTCAGGCTCCACATCGTCATTCCAAATCCCCCAATTGTCAGCAGCCACCTCATTGATCACAGGCTCGGGCGGCGGAGGTGGGACATCATTCCACCCCAAGGCAGGGTAGGCAGGAAGATTGAATGGAGGCAGCTCAGGGAAAGGAACACCAGGGACTGGGTGCGGATTGCCATTGATGGGCATCCAATCTTCATCCTGGGGCATCTGCTCAGCAAAGTTTGCACCCAAAATATATAGAGGCGCAGTCCAAGAAACTCGGGCGCCACCATAAGCCGCATATTCCATGAAAACCACATCGCGTGGCACAAGGATATCCTCAGGGAAAGAAGCAAAAACCAGAGATCGAACCATATATGGATCCTCACTGACCCAGTGATGGAACTTGCCAAAAGTGTTGACAGCTGCCCTGATGCACTCAGTGTTGCGAAGATCCAACGGAATACCCAGAAACATGAGCAGCCCCTGACAAAAACCCTAAACTCCACGAAAAGATTTGCCCTCGTCATGCTTCATAAATCTCACAAAACGGTCATTCCCCAGCGGCTGAGGCGGAAGCTACAGCAAAGAGAACCTGACCGCAGCGTCCCGAAGCTCGAAGAGCCCAACCGAACGAATCCAAGGCTGCGCAGACCGAACAAGAACACCATGCCCTTGCAACCACTGAACTACCTCCTCTCTAGCAGCACCAATCTCATCTGGCTGGGGAATAGGCATTACCTCCGCAAGCATGAACTCCTCATGACGGCGCACAATTGGGGTATGTGGCGTCACAAAGGTTCGCGGAAGACGATCTTCTCCACCATCAACGATGTGGTGACCCGCCGGCACGTACAGTAGGGGATCCAGGTGAAAGTTCACCATCGGTGCCGGGAGCTCCGCCTCCAAGGACGGCGAGTGGAGGGGTAGGGGAGGGGTTGCAGGCGGCGAGGCCGATGGTGTCTTGGGGCCGGGGCTGATGGAACTGGGCGACGATGTAAATGCGGAAGTGCAAGGGAGGTCCAAGTTTGGTAAAAGAGATGCCAGAGAGATATTCCCGCAGTGCGCCTCGGAAGATGGAGCGTTAACGGTTTTGGCTTGCCATATGAGCCCCAAGATTTCAGCAAACTTGTTGCAATCTCTTTTGATATGACCAGACCGGAGGCAAGAGATACACCAAAGCTTAGACGTACATGCAGAGGCAAAATGACCCTTCTCAAGGCAGTTCTGACACGTTGAAATTTCGTCTACCATATCATCAATTAAATTATCAAAATCCTCCCTGGCCTGTTGTGACGAGGGGATATCCAGCTGCTCCCCGGGGGAAACCGGCCCAACCTAGCCCAACCCAGCAGTAGTCGTGGGCCGATCAATGCCCACAGCAGTCACAGAGGGTGGCCCATTATGGCACGGTACGTCCTCATTCGAAAGATCAGAATTCCCGCCCGAGATTGGTGGCTTCTAATTTGTTGAAATGCCTTCTCCTTAGTTTACACATCATAAGCTGTGAATATGCAATGCTGTGAATATGCAATGGCACTCATGACGAGAGACCTCTAACATGGTAGTGTGATGTTGTTTGCATCTTGCATATGATTTGTTTCTTGTACTACTTCACATTTGTTTAAACTCCATTTATGCTGAGACACTGTTAACTTGGCAGAGCAATATTTGTAGCATCTTTCATATGGTGTCTACCTTCCATTGCATTGCTTCTAATTTGGTGAAATGTCTTCTTCTTAGTTTACACATCATAGTTCAGGTTATCTCTTCCGTCCTGTTTTTCATACATATTACATCCTCCTATCATGTGGTTGTCTAACATCAAAGTTTTATTCGTCTGCATCACGCAACAATTTGTTCTGAAGAACTAAATTTTATTTGTTTTTCTTGTCGGCTTGACTTAACATGGCACAGAGAAAGAGGAAGAAACAGAGAATGGCAGGGAATGAGAAGCGGATGAATCCTACAGATTCTACTGGTACTGATGGTGCAATAGAAGGTGAAAGTCTAGCGGAAAATTCTACAAACACGACATCCCATGCTACACGAACTGCAAAAAAGCCAAACAGAAACAAATAGCTGCCACCAAACAAGCAGAGACAGCCCTAGTTCTTGCAACACCTACCATAGTACTACCAGCTGCACGACATACTCGTGCGTCAACTGAGCTAGCAGCATGTTCCCAAGCTCCCTTGCCACCTGACACTACTTCCCAAGCACTCTTGACACAAGACAAGTTGGCAATATCATATGAACCTTGTGAGCTTCAACAGCAAGAAGGTAGTTGCTGGAGTCAAGTTACAGTTGCATGCTTCTTTATATGTAGTCTCACAGTTTGATGTACACTAACACTTCCTATGTTTGTTGTTGGACTAGCACCTAGGCGCAAGAGGAAACAAACATCAGGGATAATGCTCAATAGGTTAACTAAATCTAGAGGAGGAAGAATGGAGATCCGTTTTGAGGGAGGTTTAGAAAGGCCACGTGATGCTACAGAGTCAGCCAAGTTAGTATCAGAGGCAGCGGTTGCCGTTAGGTGTCATGTACGTATCCTTCCAACATGGATTCAGTACAGGAATGACAAATACGAAACCCAGTTCAACACCTTCCTCGACCATTTATCTGTAAGTATGGTTATGTATGGAAACTAGTAATATCGTCTTGCTCTGTCCCATACTTTCTGGGTTGCTGATAATGAGACTCCCATAATTTTCAACAGATGAGGTTCAAGTTGGATAGCCAAGATGATGCAACCAGACAAGCTTGCACCCATGTTTTCAAGTCTGCTCTGCGACAGTTTCGGTATAACTTGAGGAAAACTCACTTTGAAGGCAAGGCTAACAGTGAACTTTCCCAAACATCTCCAGTGGAAAAAATATTGGATGAAGACTGGAGGGGCCTTGTTAAACACTGGTCTGATCCGAAGTATCAGGTACATTATATATATGTGATCAGATCACATGTTGAAGTCCTATTTATGCATGTGCCACACAAATCTATCTTCTTGTAGGTGAACTGTTCAAAGAACAAGGCCAACCGTATGAAAGTGAAATTCCAACAGACGACAGGATCTCGTAGCTATAATGCACACTGCGAGGCTCTTGTAATTAGCTGTTGTATCACTCTTTTCGCTATACCATATTATCAGATCTATATTGACTTGTTCGAAATCCAGAGGAAAGCCCGCAAGGACCAAAAAGTACCTGAACCAAATGCTATGGAAATCTTCAAGGACTGTCACACCAGCAAGAAGAAGGGCATGACTACACCAGTCAAAGCCGCTGTTGTAAGTCCTTAATCCTCATGCCTTTTAACTACTACTTACTCTGACTTGTGCCTTGAACTGCATGGTTTGCAGCCAATGCCTATTACCCTTTTCAATTTTATACACAATTTTCTTAGCGTAAGATTGCACCTTACAAGGTTTAAAAGGGAGGAGTGATGTTCCTTTGATCTTGACCCTTAATCTAGTTCCGTGTTGGACTTGCCCACACAACGTTACAATTGCCTGTTTGTCTGTTCTCAGTTGTTTTGTGATATGAATGATGTCATACTATGCTTACCATATTATAAACTTCGTCTCTTTATCCTTAGCCCTCAATACAATGTGAAGAAATATACAATACATTAGCGATGGTACATGGTCATATGTTTGGAACCTGGTTTTATTATGTACTTTGCAATAAAATACAACTAATATTTTACATGGGTTCACCAGAATAAGTTCTGTATATAGACCAAAGCTATTTTGTTTGGTTTTGCTGCCTCCTTAATATCTTCTGTTCTGGTACTACTAATGTAAAACCTCAACTTTTCAGCGAGCTATGGAAAAAATGGTGGAACCGCCACCTTCTGAAGGTGGCGAGGCAACTATAACCGCAATGTCAGCTCTTGCTGCAGTGGGTCAGTACTTGTCCACTAACAGTGCCAAAAGCACGTTCCTGCGTAATACTGGGTTGGTTGTTAAGGCAATATCGTCCAAACTGCCTCATGATCAAGATATGCAAGCTCAAAGCAATGTTGTATCTGCGCTCCAGGCACAAGTCCATTCCCTAACAGAGGCCCTTTGCAAAGCAAGGAGAAACATTGCTCAATGTCATCAAGATATGCATGGTTTTGAAACCAGACTATCAGACATTTGCTATGTTGTTCATGAGCCTAGGGGAAATGAAGGCGAGGGTTATGGTGTTCCATCGGACAATACAACATGAAAATGTAACAGTCAGGTCAAATGAACCGAGCTTCTGAACTTCTGGTGGTGCATTTATCTGCTAGACTGTTAAGTTTTATGCCAACCTTACTTTTGTTATATAGTTGTAATTTCTTTTGGTGCGATACAAAATTTATTCTTAACGTGCAGCCACCAGCTGAAGAAAACAGCAAGCCATTTTTGTATAGTGTAGGGTGTTCCCTATATTTGCACTGGTGGCGATCTTTGATGCCGAGTGGATGTAATCTGTGCAATCGCCTTAATAGCCTAGCGGTAGTTTGGGCCTTATTTATTTCCTAGTCTTCTTTTTCCCTGGTTTGCTAGTGGCCGCAACTACCCATGGGCCATATACGAGCCGTAGGATCCATGGGTCTCCTATGGGCCGTCGATAAATGGGCCTACAATCGGTGGGCCTCGGGCCGTCGATAAATGGGCCTAGGGTCGTCGGATAAATGGGTCTACATGGGCCGTAATCGGGCGTAATTGGTATCGGCCCAGCACGGTAACGGGCCGTTAATAGGCCGTAGGACTGCAAAAGCTTAATTCTGTCACAGGCATAACGGGTCGTTAATGGGCCAACATATAGGACGGGCTGGCCAGAAATGGGCCGACTCTTGCCATGGGCCGAATTTGGCCCATTAGGGTAACATGCCAGTAACGGGCCGACTCTTGCCATGGGCCGAATTTGGCCCATTTGGGGAACATGCCAGTAACGGGCTGACTCTTGCCATGGGCCGAATTTGGCCCATTAGGGGAACAGGCCAGTAACGGGCCGGAAGTAATCGAGGGCCGAAAAGGAGCCCAAGAACGTATGGGACGTCAATAGGCCGAAAGCTAACACGGGCTGGAAACAGCCCATGTAAATCACGGGCCGTTAACGGGTAGAAATAAAATTACTGTTCATTATGGGCTAGAGTCACCGTGGGCCTGTAAAGGGCCGAAAGATACGAAGGCCTCATATGGGCCGAAAGACATCATGGGCCATACGTGGGCCGAAAGTGAAATGGGCTGGTGTTATATTCGACGGGCCACATGACGTTGTTGGGCCGATTTCCTTTAGTGCCTAACGGGCCGTAAAATGGGCTATTTGCGAAGAGACCGTTAACAGGCTTTTCATGGGCCAGCCCGTTAACTTTTTACCAAGTCAAACGGGCCGGCTTTGTAAGCTAAATGGGCCAGTGGTGGGCCATGGCACGTGTCGAAATATCATAGGCGCCTATCTGACCCACTGACGAGCTGACACGTGTTTCGTCCGGCCAATAAGAATTTTACACGTGGAAATTTCCCATTGGTCGGGGCTGTTAATGTGTTAACGGATCCAAAACCCGACCCGATAGCTTAACGGCGTTCTGATACGGTGGATGCCACGTGTCGATCACCCTTGACGAAAGCACTTCTGTGACGCGTGATTTATCGTCATGGAAGTGGACACTCCGTGATGATAATTTTGGTAATGTCATGGAACACTTCTACGACAGCACAGGTATGACTATCTTGATTCTGTCATAAATTTGTCATGGATGTACATGCATGACAAAAAAACACGACCTACTGTGACAAACACATGTCATCACGGAAATTCTTTTTGTAGTGCTAATTCCACCGCCGCAACCTTCTGTATCCACGAGATCCCATCTTGGGGCCTGTTCCGGAGCTCCGTCGGAGGGGGCATCCATCACGGAGGGCTTCTACACCAACACCATAGCCCCTCCGATGAAGTGTGAGTAGTTTACTTCAGACCTTCGGGTCCATAGCTAGTAGCTAGATGGCTTCTTCTCTATTTTTGGATCTCAATACAATGTTCTCCCCCTCTCTTGTGGAGATCTATTCAATGTAATCTTCTTCTTTTTGCGGTGTGTTTGTTGAGACCGATGAATTGTGGGTTTATGATCCAGTATTATCTATGAACAATATTTGAATCTTCTCTGAATTCTTTTATGTATGATTGAGTTATCTTTGCAAGTCTCTTCGAATTATCCTTTTTGGTTTGGCCAACTAGATTGGTAGTTCTTGCAATGGGAGAAGTGCTTAGCTTTGGGTTCAATCTTGTGGTGTCCTTTCCCAGTGACAGAAGGGGCAGCAAGGCACGTATTGTATTGTTGCCATCGAGGATAACAAGATGGTTTTTTTTATCATATTGCATGAATTTATCCCTCTAGATCATGTCATCTTGCTTAAGGCGTTACTCTGTTTTTAACTTAATACTCTAGATGCATGCTGGATAGCGGTCGATGAGTGGAGTAATAGTAGTAGATGCAGAATCGTTTCGATCTACTTGTCTTGGACATGATGCCTATATACATGATCATACCTAGATATACTCATAACTATGCTCAATTCTGTCAATTGCTCAACAGTAATTTGTTCACCCACCGTAGAATACTTATGCTCTTGAGAGAAGCCACTAAGTGAAACCTATGGCCCCAGGGTCTATTCTCATCATATCAATCTCTATTGCTTTATTACTTGATTTATTTTTACTTTTCCTTTTACTTTTCACTTTGCATCTATCTATCAAAAATACCAAAAATATTATTTATCATCTCTATCAGATCTCACTCTCGTAAGTGACCGTGAAGGGATTGACAACCCCTAACCGTGTTGGTTGTGAGTAGCTATCGTTTTGTGTAGGTATGAGGGACTTGTGCGTGGTCTCCTTCTAGATTGATACCTTGGTTCTTAAAAATTGAGGGAAATACTTATGCTACTTTGCTGCATCATCCTCTCCTCTTCGGGAAATCCAACGCAGTGCTCAAGAGGTAGCAAGAAGAATTTATGGCGCCGTTGCCGGGGAGGCTCACGCAAGCAAGTTAACAATACCAAGTACCCATCACAATCCCTATCTCTCGCATTACATTATTTGCCATTTGCCTCTCGTTTTCCTCTCCCCCACTTCACCCTTGCCATTTTATTCGCCCTCTCTTTCCCAATCTCCTCCTCTCTTCCCCGTTTGCCTTTTCCCATTGCCTTTCTGTTTGCTTGTGTGTTGGATTACTTGTTGCCATGGTGCAAGATAATACCAAATTGTGTGATTTATCGAATACCAATAATAATGATTTCCTTAGTACTCCGATTGCTCCTCTTAATAATGATGAGTCTTGTGAAATCAATACCGCTTTGCTGAATCTTGTTATGAAAGATCAATTTGCCGGCCTTCCTAGTGAAGATGCCGCTACTCATCTAAACAATTTTGTTGATTTGTGTGATATGCAAAAGAAGAAAGATACGGATAACTATATTGTCAAATTGAAGTTATTTCCGTTTTCACTTAGAGATCGTGCTAAAGTTTGGTTTTTGTCTTTGCCTAAAAATAGTATTGGTTCTTGGAACAAGTGCAAAGATGCTTTTATCTCTAAGTATTTTCCTCCCGCTAAGATCATCACTCTTAGGAATGATATTATGAATTTTAAACAACTTGATCATGAGCATGTTGCCCAATCTTGGGAAAGAATGAAATTGATGCTTTGCAATTTCCCTACTCATGGTTTGAATTTATGGATGATCATACAATAATTTTATGCCGGATTGAATTTTGCTTCTAGAAACCTTTTAGATTCGGCCGCGGGAGGCACGTTTATGGAAATTATGTTAGGAGATACTACAAAATTGCTTGATAATATTATGGCTAATTATTATCAATGGCACACCGAAAGATCTTCTAGTAAAAAAGTGCATGCTATAGAAGAAATCAATGTTTTGAGTGAAAAGATGGATGAACTTATGAAGATGTTTGCTCCTAGAAATACTCCTCTTGATCCCAATGATATGCCTTTGTCTACTTTGCTTGAGAATAATAATGAATCTATGGATGTGAATTTTGTTGGTAGGAATAGTTTTGGAAACAACGCGTATAGAGGGAATTTTAATCCCAGGCCCTATCCTAGTAATCCTTCTAATAATTATGAAAATTCCTACAACAACTCTTATGGAAATTTTAATAAGATGCCCTCTAAATTTGAGAGTAGTGTTAAAGAGTTTATGAATTCACAAAAAAAAATTAATGCTTTGCTTGAAGAGAAATTGCTTAAAGTTGATGATTTGGCTAGGAAATAGAATTTCTCTTGAAATTGATTATTTAAAGCTTAGATCTATTCCTCCTAAGCATGATATCAATGAGTCTCTCAAAGTCATGAGAATTTCCATTGATGAGTGCAAAGAAAGAACCGCTAGGATGCGTGCTTCCAAAGATGCCTTTATTAAAGTGTGTTCTTCCAATTCCTATGAAAATCAAGATGAAGATCTAAAAGTTATTGATGTGTCCCCCATTAAATCTTTGTTTTTCAATATGAATCTTGATGAAACTGAATATGATCTTCCTTTACCTAGAAGGCGCTCTAAGAATTCGGGATTTCTAGATCTTGATGATGAAATTGATGAAAGTGGGATTGAAAAAAATAAAAACCTAGATGTTGCTAAACCCACTATTTTGGATCTCAAGGAATTTAATTATGAAAATTGCTATTTAATTGGTTGTATTTCCTTGTTGCAATCCGTTCTAGATTCTCCTCATGCTTATAGTCAAAATAAGGCCTTTACCGAACACATTGTTGATGCCTTGATGCAATCTTATGAAGAAAAACATGAGTTGAAAGTTTCTATCCCTAGAAAACTCTATGATGAGTGGGAACCTACTATTAAAATTAAAATTAAACATTATGAGTTTCATGCTTTGTGTGATTTGGGTGCTAGTGTCTCTACTATTCCCAAAACTTTGTGTGATTTGCTAGATTTCTGTGACTTTGATGATTGCTCTCTAAACTTGCATCTTGCGGATTCCACTATTAAATAGCCTATGGCAAGAATTAATGATGTTCTTATTGTTGCAAATAGGAATTATGTGCCCATAGATTTTATCGTTCTTGATATATATTGCAATCCTTCATGTCCTATTATTCTTGGTAGACCTTTCCTTAGAACGATTGGTGCAATTATTGATATGAAGGAAGGGAATATTAGATTCCAATTTCCCTTAAAGAAGGGCATGGAACACTTCCCTAGAAAGAAAATAAAATTACCATATGAATCTATCATGAGAGCCACTTATGGATTGCCTACCAAAGATGGCAATACCTAGATCTATCCTTGCTTTTATGCCTAGCTAGGGGCGTTAAACGATAGCGCTTGTTGGGAGGCAACCCAATTTTATTTTTGTTTTTTTGTTTTTGCTTCTGTTTAGGAATAAATAATACATCTAGCCTCTGTTTAGATGTGGTTTTATCTTTTAATTAGTGTTTGTGCCAAGTAGAACCTATAGGATAACCTACGATGATAGTTGATTTGATTCTGCTGAAAAATAGAAACTTTGTGCGCACGAATATAATTTTGTTAAATCACAGGAACGTGATTTTGCGTTGATTCTTTTTGATTCTTATCAATAGAGAAATTGTTCAGGACTTCCTTTTTTGGTATAATTTTTAGAGTTCCAGAAGTTTGCGTTAGTTACAGATTGCTACAGACTGTTCTGTTTTTCACAGATTCTGTTTTGCGTGTGTTGTTTGCTTATTTTGATGACTCTATGGCTAGTAAAATAGTTTATAATCCATAGAGAAGTTGGAATACAGTAGGTTTAACACCAATATAAATAAAGAATGAGTTCATTACAGTACCTTGAAGTAGTCTTTTATTTTCTTTCTCTAACGGAGCTCACGAGATTTCTGTTGAGTTTTGTGTTGTGAAGTTTTCAAGTTTTGGGTGAATTCTTTTGATGGATCATGGAACAAGGAGTGGCAAGAGCCTAAGCTTGGGGATGACCATGGCACCCCCAAGATAATCCAAGGACACCAAAAATTCAAAGCTTGGGGATGCCCCGGAAGGCATCCCCTCTTCCGTCCACTTCCATCGGTAATTTACTTGGAGCTATATTTTTATTCACCACATGATATGTGTTTTGCTTGGAGCCTTTTGTATCATTTGCGTCTTTGCTTGTTAGTTTACCACAATCATCCTTGATGTACACACCTTTTGAGACAGCCATACATGAATTGGAATTTGTTAGAATACTCTATGTGCTTCACTCATATCTTTTGAGCTTGATAATTTTTGCTCTAGTGCTTCACTTAGATCTTTTAGAGCACGGTGGTAGATTTGTTTTAAAAAAACTATTGATATCTCATGCTTCACTTAGATTATTTTGAGAGTCGTTAATAGCATGGTAATTTGCTGTATGTTAATATACTTGGTATTCAAGATATGTGAAACTTTCTTTTGAGTGCGTTGAATACTAAGATAAGTTCGATGCTTGATAATTGTTTTGAGATATGAAGATGGTGATATTAGAGTCATGCTAGTTAAGTAGTTGTGAATTTAAAGAATACTTGTGTTGAAGTTTGTGATTCCCGTAGCATGCACGTACGGTGAACCGTTATGTGATGAACTCGGAGCATGATTTATTTATTGATTGTCTTCCTTATGAGTGGCGGTCGGGGACGAGCCATGGTCTTTTCCTACCAATATATCCCCCTAGGAGCATGCGCGTAATACTTTGCTTTGATAACTTCTAGATTTTTGCAATAAGTATATGAGTTCTTTATGACTAATGTTGAGTCCATGGATTATACGCACTCTTTCCCATCCTTCCACCGTTGCTAGCCTCTCTAATACCGCACACTTTTCGCCGGTATCATACACCCACCATATACCTTCCTCAAAATAGCCACAATACCTACCTATCATGGCATTTCCATAGCCATTCCGAGATATATTGCCATGCAACTTTCCACCATTCCGTTTATTATGACACGCTCCATCATTGTCATATTGCTAGCATGATCATGTAGTTGACATCGTATTTGTGGCAAAGCCACCATTCATAATTCTTTCATACATGTCACTCATGGTTTATTGCATATCTCGGTACACCGCCGGAGGCATTCATATAGAGTCATACTTTGTTCTAAGTATCGAATTGTAATTGTTGAGTTGTAAGAAAATAAAAGTGTGATGATTATCATTATTAGAGCATTGTCCCAAGTGAGGAAAGGATGATGGAGACTATGATTCCCCCACAAGTCGGGATGAGACTCTGGACGAAAAAGAAGAGGCCAAAAAAAAGAGAGAAAGGCCCAAATAAAAAAATGAGATAAAAAGAGAGAAGGGACAATGCTACTATCCTTTTACCACACTTGTGCTTCAAAGTAGCACCAAGATCTTCATGATAGAGAGTCTCTCATTTTTTCACTTTCATATACTAGTGGGAATTTTTCATTATAGAACTTGTCTTGTATATTCCAATGATGGGCTTCCTCAAAATGCCCTAGGTCTTCGTGAGCAAGCGAGTTGGATGCACATCCACTTAGTTTCTTTTGTAGAGCTTTCATATACTTATAGCTCTAGTGCATCCATTGCATGGCAATCCCTACTCACTCACATTGATATCTATTGATGGGCATCTCCATAGCCCATTGATACGCCTAGTTGATGTGAGACTATCTTGCCTCTTTTTGTCTTCTCCACAACCACCATTCTATTCCACATATAGTGCTATATCCATGGCTCACGCTCATGTATTGCGTGAAGATTGAAAAAGTTTTGAGAATGTCATAAGTATGAAACAATTGCTTGGTTTGTCATCGGGGTTGTGCATGATTTAAATATTTTGTGTGGGGAAGATGGAGCATAGCCAGACTATATGATTTTGTAGTTATAACTTTCTTTGGCCATGTTATTTTGAGAAGACATGATTGCTTTGATTAGTATGCTGGAAATATTATTATCTTTTGTCAATATGAACTTTTGTCTTGAATCTTTCGGATCTGAATATTCATATCACAATTAAGAAGATTTACGTTGAAATTATGCCAAAGTATCACTCCACATCAAAAATTCTTTTTTATCATTTACCTACTTGAGGACGAGCAGGAATTAAGCTTGGGGATGCCTGATACGTCTCCAACGTATCTATAATTTTTGATTGCTCCATGCTACTTTATCTACTGTTTTGGACTATATTGGGCTTTATTTTCCACTTTTATATTATTTTGGGACTAACCTATTAACCGGAGGCCCAGCCCAGAATTGTTGTTTTTTTTGCCTATTTTAGTGTTTCGAAGAAACGGAATATCAAACGGAGTCCAAACGGAATGAAACCTTCGGGAACATGGTTTTCTCACCGAACGTGATCCAGGAGACTTGGACCCTACTCCAAGACGTAACAGAGGCGTTCACGAGGGTGGGGGCGCCCCCCTAGGCGCGCCCCCTGCCTCATGGCCCCCCTGTTGCTCCACCAACATAATCCTTCCTCCTATATATACCTATGTATCCCCAAATGATCAGACCAGGAGCCAAAAACCTAATTCCACCACCGCAACCTTCTGTATCCACGAGATCCCATCTTGGGGCCTGTTCCGGAGCTCCGCCGGAGGGGGCATCCATCACGGAGGGCTTCTACATCAACACCATAGCCCCTCCGATGAAGTGTGAGTAGTTTACTTCAGACCTTTGGGTCCATAGCTAGTAGCTAGATGGCTTCTTCTCTCTTTTTGGATCTCAATACAATGTTCTCCCCCTCTCTTGTGGAGATCTATTCGATGTAATCTTCTTCTTTTTGCGGTGTGTCTGTTGAGACCGATGAATTGTGGGTTTATGATCCAGTATTATCTATGAACAATATTTGAATCTTCTCTGAATTCTTTTATGTATGATTGAGTTATCTTTGCAAGTCTCTTCGAATTATCCTTTTTGGTTTGGCCAACTAGATTGGTAGTTCTTGCAATGGGAGAAGTGCTTAGCTTTGGGTTCAATCTTGCGGTGTCCTTTCCCAGTGATAGAAGGGGCAGCAAGGCACGTATTGTATTGTTGCCATTGAGGATAACAAGATGGTTTTTTTATCATATTGCATGAATTTATCCCTCTACATCATGTCATCTTGCTTAAGGCGTTACTCTGTTTTTAACTTAATACTCTAGATGCATGCTGGATAGCGGTCGATGAGTGGAGTAATAGTAGTAGATGCAGAATCGTCTCGATCTACTTGTCTCAGACGTGATGCCTATATACATGATCATACCTAGATATACTCATAACTATGCTCAATTCTGTCAATTGCTCAATAGTAATTTGTTCACCCACCGTAGAATACTTATGCTCTTGAGAGAAGCCACTAAATGAAACCTATGGCCCCCGGGTCTATTCTCATCATATCAATCTCTATCACTTTATTACTTGCTTTGTTTTTACTTTTCCTTTTACTTTCCACTTTGCATCTATCTATCAAAAATACCAAAAATATTATTTATCATCTCTATCATATCTCACTCTCGTAAGTGACCGTGAAGGGATTGACAACCCCTAATCGCGTTGGTTGCGAGTAGCTATCGTTTTGTGTAGGTATGAGGGACTTGTGTGTGGTCTCCTACTGGATTGATACCTTGGTTCTCAAAAACTGAGGGAAATACTTATGCTACTTTTCTGCATCATCCTCTCCTCTTCGGGGAAATCCAACGCAGTGCTCAAGAGGTAGCAATGATGAGCCCAGATTCCGCGAAATGGCTTGAGGCCATGAAATCTGAGATGGGATCCATGTATGAGAACAAAGTGTGGACTTTGGTGGAGTTGCCCGATGATAGGAAAGCCATATTGTATAAATGGATCTTCAAGAGGAAGACAGATGCTGATAGTAGTGTTACTATCTACAAAGCTCGACTTGTCGCAAAAAGGTTTTCGACAAGTTCAAGGTGTTGACTACAACGAGATTTTCTCAACTATAGCGATGCTTAAGTCTGTCCGAATCATGTTAGCAATTGCCACATTTTATGAAATCTGGAAAATGGATGTCAAAACTGCATTCCTTAATGGTTTTCTTAAAGAAGAGTTGTATATGATGCAACCAGAAGGTTTTGTCAATCCTAAAGGTGCTAACAAAATGTGCAAGCTCCAGCGATCCATCTATGGACTGGTGCAAGCATCTCAGAGTTGGAATATACGCTTTGATAAGTTGATCAAAGCATATAGTTTTATACAGACTTGCGGTGAAGCCTGTATTTACAATAAAGTGAGTGGGAGCACTACTGCCTTTCTGATAAATATATGTGAGTAACATATTGTTGGTCAGAAATGATGTAGAATTTTTCTGGAAAGCATAAAGGAGTATTTGAAAGGAGTTCTTTAAAAGAAAGACCTCAGTAAAGCTACTTACATATTGAGCATCAAAATCTGTTGAGATAGATCAAGACACTTGATAAGTTTTTCAATAAGTACATACCTTGTCAAGATTTTGAAGTAGTTCAAAATAGAACAGTCAAAGAAAGAGTTCTTGCCTGTGTTGCAAAGGTGTGAAATTGAGTAAGACTCAAATCCCGACCACGGCGGAAAATAGAAAAGAGAATGAAAATCATTCCCTATGCCTCAGTCATAGGTTCTATAATGTATGCTATGCTATGTACCAGACCTATTGTATACCTTGTTCTGAATTTGGTAAGGGAATACAATAGTGATCTAGGAGTAGATCACTGGACATTGGTCAAGAATATCCTTAGTGAGGACTAAGGAAATATTTCTCGATTATAGAGGTGATAAAAGAGCCCGTCGTAAAGAGTTACATCAGTGCAAGCTTTTACACCGATCCAGATGACTCTAAGTCTCAATCTGGATACATATTGAAAGTGGGAGCAATTAGCTAGAGTAGCTCCGTGCAGAACATTGTAGACATAGAATATTTGCAAAATACATACGTCTCTGAATGTGACAGACCCATTGACTAAGCTTCTCTCACGAGCAAAACATGATCACACCTTAGTACTCTTTGGGTGTTAATCACATAGCGACGTGAACTAGATTATTGACTCTAGTAAACCCTTTTGGGTGTTGGTCACATGATGATGTGAACTATGGGTGTTAATCATATACAGATATAATATTGGTGTTAAATCACATGGCGATGTGAACTAGATTATTGACTCTAGTGCAAGTGGGAGACTGAAGGAAATATGCCCTAGAGGCAATAATAAAGTTATTATTTATTTCCTTATTTCATGATAAATGTTTATTATTCATGCTAGAATTGTATTAACCGGAAACATAATACATGTGTGAATACATAAACAAACATAGTGTCACTTATATGCCTCTACTTGACTAGCTCGTTAATCAAAGATGGTTAAGTTTCCTAACCATAGACATGATTTATCATTTGATTAACGGGATCACATCATTAGGAGAATGATGTGATTGACTTGACCCATTCTGTTAGCTTAGCACTTGATCCTTTGGTATGTTGCTATTGCTTTCTTCATGACTTATACATGTTCCTACAACTATGAGATTATGCAACTCCCGTTTACCGGAGGAACAATTTGTGTGCTACCAAACGTCACAACGTAACTGGGTGATTATAAAGGAGCTCTACAGGTGTCTCCGAAGGTACATGTTGGGTTGGCATATTTCGAGATTAGGATTTGTCACTCCGATTGTCGGAGAGGTATCTCTTGGCCCTCTTGGTAATGCACATCAATATAAGCCTTGCAAGCAATATAGCTAATGAGTTAGTTACGGAATGATGCATTATGTAACGAGTAAAGAGACTTGCCGATAACGAGATTGAACTAGGTATTGAGATACCGACGATCGAATCTCGGGCAAGTAACATACCGATGACAAAGGGAACAATGTATGTTGTTATGCGGTTTGACCGATAAAGATCTTCGTACAATATGTAGGAGCCAATATGAGCATCCAGATTCCGCTATTGGTTATTGACCGGAAATGGTTCTAGGTCATGTCTACATAGTTCTTGAACCCGTAGGGTCCGCACGCTTAAGGTTTCGATGATAGTTATATTATGAGTTTATGAGTTTTGATGTATCAAAGTTTGTTCGGAGTCCCGGATGTGATTACGGACATGACGAGGAGTCTCGGAATGGTCGAGACATGAAGATTGATATATTGGAAGCCTATATTTGGATATCGGAAGTGTTCCGGGTGAAATCGGGATTTTACCGGAGTACCGGGAGGTTACCGGAACCCCCCAGAGGCTTAATGGGCCTATATGGGCCCTAGTGGAGAGGAAGAGAGGAGGCAAGGGTTGGGCCACGCCCCCTCCCCCTAGTCCGAATAGGACAAGGAGAGGGGGGCGGCGCCCCCCCTTTCCTTCCCCTCTCCCTACTCCTTCCCCCCTTCTCCTATTCCAACTAGGAAAGAAGGGAGTCCTACTCCCGGTGGGAGTAGGACTCCCCTTGGTGCGCCCCTCCTTGGCCGCCCGCCCCTCCCCTTGGCTCCTTTATATACGGGGGTAGGGGGGCACCTCTAGACACAACAATTGATCTCTTGATCTCTTAGCCGTGTGTGGTGCCCCCCTCCACCATAGTCCTCGATAATATTGTAGCGGTGCTTAGGCGAAGCCCCGCGACGGTAGAGCATCAATATCGTCACCACGCCATCATGCTGACAGAACTCTTCCCCGACATTCCGCTGGATCGGTGTCCGGGGATCGTCATCAAGCTGAACGTGTGCTAGAACTCGGAGGTGCCGTAGTTTCGGTGCTTGATCGGTCGGACCGTGAAGACGTACGACTACATCAATCACGTTGTTCTAACGCTTCCGCTTTCGGTCTACGAGGGTACATGGACAACACTCTCCCCTCTCGTTGCTATGCATCACCATGATCTTGCATGTGCGTAGGAAATTTTTTGAAATTACTATGTTCCCCAACATTATGACCAACTTAGGTCTGCCTTTTCATCCATGAAAAATACTCCAACTCCTCCTACCAAAATTGCCAAACTTATGTATGCTCCTAAAAATAAGGGTGAGTCTTCTAGTAAGGAAAATGCGGATCTCAAATCAATAAGTGTTCGTCCCAATTTTCTCGCTTTCATAAAGGAACCTTTAGCTACAAATGAATCTCTTGATTTCTTGCCAAGAAGTTTAATCATTAGGAAAGAAACTCCCAAGGGTTATAAGTGCCCTATTGATGAGTTTAATACCAAAGATGGCAATACTTAGATCTATTCTCGCTTTTATGCCTAGCTAGGGGCGTTCAACGATAGCGCTTGTTGGGAGGCAACCCAATTTTATTTTTGTTCCTTGCCTTTTGTTTTTGTTTAGTAATAAATAATTCATCTAGCTTCTTTTTAGATGTGGTTTTATGTTTTAATTAGTGTTTGTGCCAAATAGAACCTATAGGATAACCTACGGTGATAGTTAATTTGATTCTGCTGAAAAACAGAAACTTTTGCATGCACGAGAATAATTTTAATAAATCACAGAAACGTCCTTTTGCGTTGATTATTTTGCAGTAGATCAATAGACAAATTTCCCAGGACTTCCTATTTTGGTAGGATTTTTAGAGTTCCAGAAGTATTTGAAAGTTACATATTGCTACAGACTGTTCTATTTTTGACAGATTCTGTTTTTCGTGTGTTGTTTGCTTATTTTGATGCATCTATGGCTAGTATCGGGGGGTATGAACCATAGAGAAGTTAGAATATAGTAGGTTTAACACCAATAAAAATAAAGAATGAGTTCATTACAGTACCTTATGTGGTGATTTTTCTTTCTTGCACTAACGAAGCTTATGAGATTTCCTGTTGAGTTTTGTGTTGTGAAGTTTTCAAGTTTTGGGTAAAGATTTGATGGACTATGAAATAAGGAGTGGCAAGAGCGCAAGCTTGGGGATGCCCATGGCACCCCAAGATATTCAAGGACAACCAAAAGCCTAAGCTTGGGGATGCCCCGGAAGGCATCCCCTCTTTCGTCTTCGTCCATCAGTAACTTTACTTGGAGCTATATTTTTATTCACCACATGATATGTATTTTGCTTGGAGCGTCTTGTATGATATGAGTCTTTGTTTTTTAGTTTACCACAATCATCCTTGCTGTACACACCTTTTGGGAGATACACACTTGATTTGGAATTTATTAGAATACTCTATGTGCTTCACTTATATCTTTTGAGCTAGATAATTTTTGCTCTAGTGCTTCACTTATATCTTTTAGAGCACGGCGGTGGCTTTATTTTGTAGAAATTGTTGATCTCTGATGCTTCACTTATATCATTTTGAGAGTATTTTAGAACATCATGGTATTTGCTATGGTTATAAATTTGGTCCTAAAATGATGGGCATCCAAGTTGGGTATAATAAAAACTATCATAGAAAGTGAATTGGATGCTATGATCAATTTGATGCTTGATAATTGTTTTGAGATATGAGGATGGTGATATTAGAGTCATGCTAGTGAAGTAATTATGAATTTGAGGAATACTTGTGTTGAAGTTTGTGATTCCCGTAGCATGCATGTATGGTGAACCGCTTTGTGATGAAGTTGGAGCATAATTTATTTATTTATTGTCTTCCTTATGAGTGGCGGTCGGGGACGAGCGATGGTCTTTTCCTACCAATCTATACCCCTAGGAGTGCGCGTAGTACTTTGTTTTCAGTGACTTGTAAATTTTTGCAATAAGTATATGAGTTCTTTATGACTAATGTTGAGTCCATGGATTATACGCACTCTCACCCTTCCACCATTGCTAGCCTCTCTTGTGCCACGCAACTTTCGCCGGTACCATACACCCACCATATACCTTCCCCAAAACAGCCACCATACCTACCTATTATGGCATTTCCATAGCCATTCCGAGATATATTGCCATGCAACTTTCCACCGTTTCGTTTATTATGACACGCCCCTTCATTGTCATATTGCTCTTTGCATGATCATGTAGTTGACATCGTATTTGTGGCAAGGCCACCTTCATAATTCTTTCATACATGTCACTCTTGATTCATTGCATATCCTGGTACACCGCAGGAGGCATTCACGTAGAGTCATGTTTTGTTCTAAGTATTGAGTTGTAATTCTTGAGTTGTAAGTAAATAAAAGTGTGATGATCTTCATTATTAGAGCACTGTCCCAGGTGAGGAAAGGATGATGGAGACTATGATTCCCCCACAAGTCGAGATGAGACTTTGGACTTTATAAAAATAAAAGAGGCCAAAGAATCCCCCCCAAAAAAGAGGCCAAAGAAGCCCACCAAATAAAGAAAAGAGAGAAACAAAATGAGAGAAAAAGAGAGAAGGGACAATGCTACTATATTCTTTTACCACACTTGTGCTTCAAAGTAGCACCATGATCTTCATGATAGAGAGTCTCCTATGCTTTCACTTTCATATACTAGTGGGAATTTTTCATTATAGAACTTGGCTTGTATATTCCAGTGATGGGTTTCCTCAAAATGCCCTAGGTCTTCATGAGCAAGCAAGTTGGATGCACACCCACTTAGTTTCTTTTGTTGAGCTTTCATACACTTGTAGCTCTAGTGCATCTGTTGCATGGCAATCCCTACTCACTCACATTGATATCTATTAATGGGCATCTCCATAGCCCGTTGATACACCTAGTTGATGTGAGACTATCTTCTCCCTTTTTGCCTTCTCCACAACCACCATTCTATTCCATATAGTGCTATGTCCATGGCTCACGCTCATGTATTGCGTGAAAGTTGAAAAAGTTTGAGAATACTAAAGTATGAAACAATTGCTTGGCTTGTCATCGGGGTTGTGAATGATTAAATACTTTGTGTGATGAAGATAGAGCATAGCCAGACTATATGATTTTGTAGCGATAGCTTTCTTTAGCCATGTTATTTTGAGAAGACATGATTGCTTTGTTAGTATGCTTGAAGTATTATTACTCTTATATCAATATGAACTTTTATTTAGAATCATTTGGATCTGAACATTCATGCCACAATAAAGAAAATTACATTGAGAAATATGCTAGGTAGGATTCCACATCAAAAAGTCTGTTTTTATCATTTACCTACTCGAGGACGAGCAGGAATTAAGCTTGGGGATGCTTGATACATCTCCAACGTATCTATAATTTTTGATTGTTCCATGCTATTATATTACCCGTTTTGGATGTTTATGGGATTTACTTTACACTTTTATATCATTTTTGGGACTAACCTACTAACCGGAGGCCCAGTCTGAATTGCTGTTTTTTTTGCCTATTTCAGTGTTTCGAAGAAAAGGAATATCAAACGGAGTCCAAACGGAATGAAACCTTCGAGAGCGATCTTTTTGGAACAAACGGAATCCAGGAGACTTGGAGTGGACGTCAAGAAACATACGAGGCGGCCACGAGGTAGGAGGGCGCGCCCTTGGGGGGTAGGCACGCCCCCACCCTCATGGGCCCCTCGTGGCTCCCCTGACCTACCTCCTTCGCCTATATATACTCCCGCACCCTGAAAACATCGGGGAGCACCATGAAAAACTATTTCCACCGCCACAACCTTCTGTATCCGTGAGATCCCATCTTGGAGCCTTCGCCGGTGCTCCGCCGGAGGGGGAATCAACCATGGAGGGCCTCTACATCATCTCCAAGGCCTCTCCGATGAGTTGTGAGTAGTTTACCACAGACCTTCGGGCCTATTTTTATTAGCTAAATGGCTTCTTCTCTCTCTCTTTTAATCTCAATACAAAGTTCTCCTCGATCTTCTTGGAGATCTATTCGATGTACCTCTTTTTGTGGTGTGTTTGTCGAGATCCGATGAATTATGGGTTTATGATCAAGTTTATCTATGAGAAATAGTTGAATCTCCTCTTAATTCTTTTATGTGTGATTGGTTATCTTTGCAAGTCTCTTCGAATTATCAGTTTGGTTTGGCCTACTAGATTGATCTTTCTTGCAATGGGAGAAGTGCTTAGCTTTGGGTTCAATCTTGCGGTGTCCTTTCCCAATGACAGCAGGGGCAGCAAGGCACGTATTGTAGTGTTGCCATCGAGGATAAAAAGATGGGGTTTATATCATATTGCTTGAGTTTATCCCTCTACATCATGTCATCTTTCTTAATGCATTACTCTGTTCCTTGAATTTAATACTCTAGATGCAGGCAGGAGTTGGCCGATGTGTGGAGTAGTAGTAGTAGATGCAGAACCGTTTCGATCTACTTGTTGCGCACGTGATGCCTATATACATGATCATGCCTAGATAATCTCATAACTATGCACTTTTCTATCAATTGCTCGACAGTAATTTGTTCACCCACCGTAATACTTATGCTATCTTGAGAGAAGCCACTAGTGAAACCTATGGCCCCTGGGTCTATCTTTTATCATATAAGTTTTCCATCTATCTTATATTTGCATCTTTACTTTCTAGTCTATATCATAAAAATACCAAAATATTTATCTTATCTTATTATCTCTACCAGATCTCACTTTTGCAAGTTACCGTGAAGGGATTGACAACCCCTTTATCATGTTGGTTGCGAGGTTCTTGTTTGTTTGTGTATGTACGAGGGACTTTTGAGGAGCCTCCTACTGGATTGATACCTTGGTTCTCAAAAACTGAGGGAAATACTTACGCTAATTTGCTGCATCACCCTTTCCTCTTCAAGGGAAAACCAACGCAGTTCTCAGGAGGTAGCAGGAGTCAGGTATAAACCTTAAGTTTGATGGTGTTAAATCTTTTATGGATACCGATGCTTTTCATGAATTTAGCACTAAATATGGACTTGACTCTGAGATAGTAGCTTCTTTCTGTGAATCATTTGCTACTCATGTTGATCTCCCTAAGGAGAAGTGGTCTAAATATCATCCCCCCATTGAAGTAAAAGTAGTAGAACCTATTAAAGTTGAAGAAGAAACTATTACTTCTAATGTTGATCCTGTTATTCCTACGTTTTACATTGAGAAACCACCTTTTCCTGTTAGGATCAAAGGACATGCTAAAGCTTCAGCTGTGGTTCGTAAGAGTTATACTAGAACACCTACACCCCATAAACAAATTAAAGTTGAACCTAGCATTGCTATGTTTAAAGATCTCTTGGTCGATAATATTGATGGGCATGTTATTTATTTTCGTGATGAAGCTGCTAGAATTGCTAGACTCGATAATAAAGATAAACATAGACCTATTTTTGGCATGCCTGTTGTTTCTGTTAAAATAGGAGATCATTGTTATCATGGCTTATGTGATTTGGGTGCTAGTGTGAGTGCCATTCCCTTTACCTTATATCAAGAAATTATGACTAATATTGCACCTGCTGAAATAGAAGATATTGATGTTACTATTAAGCTTGCTAATAGAGATACTATATCACCAATTGGGATTGTTAGAGATGTTGAAGTCTTGTGTGGGAAAATAAAATACCCTACTGATTTTCTTTTTCTTGGTTCCCCACAAGATGATTTTTGTCCCATTATTTTGGTAGACCATTTTTGAACACTGTCAATGCTAAGATAGATTGTGAGAAAGAAATTGTTAGTGTAAGTTTTGGGGATGTGTCTCATGAGTTTAATTTCTTCAAATTTCATAGACAACCCCATGATAAAGAATTTCCTAGTAAATATGAAATTATTGGTCTTGCTTCTATTGTCGTGCCTCCTACTAATCCCTTAGAACAATATTTGCTAGACCATGAAAATGATATGTTCATGAATGAAAGAAGGGAATTAGATGAAATATTCTTTAAACAGATGCTTGTTTTGAAACACAATTTTCCTGTTGAGACTCTTGGAGATCCTCTACCACCCAAGAGTGATCCCGTGCTTGATCTTAAACAATTACCTGATACTTTGAAATATGCTTATCTTGATGAAAAGAAGATATATCCTGTTATTATTAGTGATAACTTTTCAGAGCATGAAGAAAAGAAATTATTGAAAACTCTGAAGAAGCACCGTGCCGCTATTAGATATACTCTTGATGATCATAAGGGTATTAGTCCAACTCTATGTGAGAACAAAATTAATATGGAGCCTGATGCTAAACCAGTTGCTGATCATTAATGATGGTTAAATCCCAAAATGAAGGAAGTGATAAGAAATGAACTATTAAAGCTTCTAGAAGCAGGTATAATCTATCCTATAGTTGATAGTAGATGGGCAAGTCCCGTTCATTGTGTCCCTAAGAAGGGATGTATTACTGTTGTTCCTAATGATTAAAATGAATTGATCCCACAAAGAATTGTTACATGTTATAGAATGGTAATTGATTTCCGTAAATTAAACAAAGCTACTAGGAAAGATCATTACCCTCTACCTTTTATTGATCAAATGCTAGAAAGACTATCCAAACATACACACTTTTGCTTTCTAGATGGTTATTCTGTTTTTTCTCGAATACCTGTGTCACAAGAGGATCAAGAAAAGACTACTTTTACTTGCCCTTTCAGTACCTTTTCTTATAGACGTATGTCTTTTGGTTTATGTAATGCACCTGCTACCTTTCAAAGATGTATGACTGCTATATTCTCTAAATTTTGTGAAAAGATTGTTGAGGTTTTCATGGATGACTTTTCCATTTATGGAACTTCTTTTGATGATTGCTTAAGCAACCTTGATCGAGTTTTGCAGAGATGCGAAGAAACAAATCTTGTCTTGAAATTGGGAGAAGTGCCACTTTATGGTTAATGAAGATATTGTCTTGGGGCATAAAATTTCTGAAAGAGGTATTGAAGTTGATAAAGTTAAAGTTGATGCTATTGAAAAGACGTGTCCTAAAGGTATCAAAGGTATAAGAAGTTGCCTTGGTCATGTCGGTTTCTATAGTAGGTTTATTAAAGACTTCTCTAAAATTTCTAGGCCTCTTACTAATCTTTTGCAAAAAGATGTTTCATTTGTTTTTTATGATGATTGTGTAGAAGCCTTTGAAATACTAAGAAAGACTTGATTTCTGCACCTATTGTTCAACCACCTGATTGGAACCTACCCTTTGAAATTATGTGTGATGCTAGTGATTATGCAGTTGGTGCTGTTCTAGGACAAATAGTTGATAAGAAATTAAATGTTATTCATTATGCTAGTAAAACTCTAGATAGTGCCCAAAGAAATTATGCTACTACTAAAAAGGAATTTTTAGCAGTTGTATTTGCTTGTGATAAGTTATCTTATATTGTTGATTCCAAAGTATCTGTTCACACTGATCATGCTGCTATTAAATATCTTATGGAAAAGAAAGATGGTAAACCTAGACTTATTAGATGGGTTCTCTTGTTACAAGAATTTGATTTGCACATTATTGATAGAAAGGGAGCTGAGAACCCCGTAGAAGACAACTTGTCTAGGTTAGAAAATATTCTTGATGGCCCAATACCTGTTGATGATAGTTTTCCTGATGAACAATTAGCGGTCATAAATGCTTCTCATAGTGCTCCATGGCATGCTGATTATGCTAATTACATTGTTGCTAAATTTATACCACCGAGTTTCACATACCAGCAAAAGAAAAAAACATCTATAATTTAAGACATTATTTTTGGGATGACCCACACCTTTATAAAGGAGTACATGGTGTTATTTGACGTTGTGTACATGAGCATGAACAAGAACAACTCTTACGCGAGTGTCACTCTGAGGCCTACGGAGGACACCATGCTGGAGATAGAACTGCACATAAGGTATTACAATTTGATTTTTATTGGCCTACTCTCTTCAAAGATGCGAGTAGGTTTGTCTTGTCTTGTGATGAATGTCAAAGAATTGGTAATATTAGTAGAGTCAAGAAATGCATATGAACTATTCACTTGTTATTGAACCATTTGATGTTTGGGGCTTTGATTATATGGGACCTTTTCCTTCCTCTAATGGTTATACACATATTTTAGTTGCTGCTGATTACATTACTAAGTGGCTAGAGGCTATTCCCACTAGTAGTGCTATCATAACACTTCTATTAAAATGCTTAAAGAAGTTATTTTTCTGAGGTCTGGAGTCCCTAGATATTTGATGACTGGTGGTATGATGTCAACCATAGAATTACATCTCCTTATCATCCTCAGTCTAGTGGTCAAGTAGAATTGAGCAATAGAGAAATTAAACTGATCTTGCAAAATACTGTTAATAGATCTAGAAAGAATTGCTCTAAGAAACTTGATGATGCATTATGGGCTTACAGAACTACATATAAAAATCCTATGGGCATGTCTCCGTATAAAATGGTTTATGGAAAAGCATGTCACTTACCTCTTGAACTAGAACATAAATCTTATTGGGCAATTAAAGAGCTCAACTATGATTTCAAACTTGCCGGTGAGAAGAGGTTTTTTGACATAAGCTCACTTGATGAATGAGAACCCAAGCCTATGAAAATGCCAAGTTATTTAAAGAAAAGGTTAAAAGATGGCATGACAAAAGGATACAAAAGCGTGAATTTAATGTAGGTGGCCATGTCTTTCTATATAACTCTCGTTTAAGTTTATTTGCAGGAAAGCTTCTCTCTAAATGCGAAGGTCCTTACATTATCGAGGAGGTTTATCGTTCCGGTGCCATCAAGATCAACAACGCCAATGGCACTAACTCGAAGGTGGTAAACGGGCAAAGAATCAAACATTATATCTCATGTACTCCCATAAATGTTGAAACCAATATCATTAATACCATAATGCTGGAGGAGTATATAAGGGAGACCTACCAGGACATTTCAGACTCCGAAAAGGAATAGGTATGTGGCATGGTAAGCAAGCCGACTCCAAAACTTTCCCAATAGCAATTTTACTCCATTTTGGAATATTAAAAAAATAGGAAAATAAAAAGTAGTCCGAATAGTGCACGAGGAGGCGACAAGCCTTGTGGACGCGCCCTACCCCCTGGGCGCGCCTCCTTGGCTTGTGGCCACCTCGTGTGCCCTCCGGACTCTGTTTTCTTGTAGTATACTCCTTTTGGTCGGTATAAATTCATTATATAATCTCCCAAAGGTTTTGACCATCGTATCATGGCAATATCCCCTGTTTTCGATTTGAGCTGTTTTCTGCCAGAGTTTTCAAGGCCAGGCATCATGTCGTCCTCCTCCTCCAACAATGTGGACAATGATGCTTCGTTGATGAAGATGGTACTTAGGAGGTAGGATGATGAGGGAGTCACGATGGAGGAGGATGAAGGAGATTCGCTTGAGGTTCAGCCTCCGGCTTCGGAGAGAGGTACTCTGGTGGGCATCTCCACTATTCCAAATCCCCATCAAGCAATAGGGACTACAAGCAACCATGAAGGCCAAGAGGTTCGAGAAGGGCTTCCCCCTAGGAGGCCCTTACACATGTTACATCGGAACAACTTTCATAATTTGGTTCATAATTACGGAGTGGAGAACACCCCTCATGCACATATACCCTCCAAGTGGGACATATCCCGTCCAAGTGAAAGCAATGCAGAAAAAGGTTCTTGGTGGCCTGAAAAATAAGCATCTTTTGGACGAAATCTGGAAGAATGCAGATATGCTCAAATGTGTGCTCCAAGAATTGCAAGTCCTGAAAGGTGCCTTAATGGGGCTGACAGACAAGCCCACAACATCATCAACTCCATCATCACCACCTCCGAAGAAGGAAAATTGAATACATGGGTATGGGCACTCCCCTTGGCAACTGCCAAGCTTGGGGGAGGTGCCTCGGTATCGTATCACCTCGACATCTTTACCTTTATCGTTTTTTTAGTTCGATCCTTTTGGTTATATCTTGATCTAGTAGAATAAAAGTTTTAGTATGATCGAGTCTTTGAGTTTTGCTTTATGGTCCATCTATGTAATCGAGTCCGTGAGTTATATAATAAAGAGTAGTTTTGATTTGAGGGCTTTGCTTTCTTGCTTTGATCTTGAGGGAAAAGAAAAAGAAAGAGTACAAAGATCATATAATGATCTTATAGAGAGTGATGACTTCACATATAAATAGTATGATGAATAAAATTTGTTGAGAGTTGACAAACATAGTTTTGGTCATTGTTGCAATTAATAGGAAGTGATAAAGAAAGAGAGGTTTCACATATAAATATACTATCTTGGACATCTTTTGTGATTGTGAGCACTCATTAAAATATTATATGCTAAAGAGTTGATGTTGGACAAGGAATAAAACATAATGAGTTATGTTTTCCTATATCCAAATAGAAGTTATATTGTTATGGATCCTCCAACATGTTGAGCTTGCTTCTCACCCTATGCCAGCCAATTTTTTTGCACCAAGTAGAGATACTACTAGTGCATCCAAACATCCCTTAAACCAGTTTTGCCATGAGAGTCCACTATACCTACCTATGGATTGAGTAAGATCCTTCAAGTAAGTTGTCATCGGTGCAAGCAATAAAAATTGCTCTCTAAATATGTATGATCTTTTAGTGTGAGGAAAATAAGCTTTATATGAACTTGTGATATGGAAGAAACAAAAGCGGTGGATTGAATAATAAATTTCTTTATCATAAGCGGCAATATAAAGTGACGTTCTTTTGCATTAAGATTTTGTGCATCCAACCATAAAAGCGCATGACAACCTCTGCTTCCCTCTGCGAAGGGCCTATCTTTTTCTTTTACCTTCTACCCTTATACAAGAGTCATGGTGATCTTCAACTTTCCTTTTTACACTTTTTATTTTTGGCAAGTACTATGTGTTGGAGAAAGATCCAGATATATATATCTCCACTCGGATTTTGGTTATCATAAAGTATTATTGTTGACATTACCCTTGAGGTAAAAGGTTGGGAGGCGACACTATAAGCCCCCATCTTTCTGTGTGTCCGATTGAGGCTTTGAACTCATAAGTATCGCGTGAGTGTTAGCAATTGTGAAAGACTAAAAGATGGTTGAGTATATGGACTTGCTATACAAAAGCTCTTACATTAACTCTTTTCTGATATTATGATAAATTGCAATTGCTTCAATAACTGAGATCATGGTTTTTTAGTTTTCAATAAAGTTTTTGATTCATACTTTACCCTGTGAACGAATTATTACTTTGGCATAAGAGATTACATGACAATATATGTTGCTGTTCTAAAGATGATCATGATGCCCTCATGTCCGTATTTTATTTTATCGACACCTCTATCTCCAAACATGTGGACATATTTATCGATTTCGACTTTCGCTTGAGGACAAACGAGGTCTAAGCTTTGGGGAGTTGATACGTCCATTTTGCATCATGCTTTTATATTGATATTTATTGCATCATGGGCTGTTATTACACATTATGGTACAATACGTATGCCTTTTCTCTCTTATTTTACAAGATTTACACAAAGAGGGAGAATGCAGGCACCTAGAATTCTAGACCGGAAAGGAGCAAATCTGAGAGACCTATTCTACACAACTCCAAAAGTCCTAAAAATTTACGGAGAATTATTTTGAAATATATAAAAATTATTGGGCGAAGAAAATACAGAGGGGACCCACCAGGTGGCCACAAGCCTGGGGGCGCGCCCTACCCCCCTGGGGCGCCCTTCTGGCTTGTGGGCCCCCTGGCAGGCCTCCGGTGCCCATCTTCTGCTATATGGAGGGTTTTGACCTGGAAAAAAAATCATAAGGAAGCTTTCAAGGACGAAGCGCCGCCGTTTCGAGGCGAAACCTGGGCAGAAGCAATCTAGGGCTTCGGCGGAGCTGTTTTGCCGGGGAAACTTCCCTCCCGGAGGGGGAAATCGAAAGCCATCGTCATCACCAACGATCCTCTCATCGAGAGGGGGTCAATCTCCATCAACATCTTCACCACCACCATCTCCTCTCAAACCCTAGTTCATCTCTTGTGTCCGATCTTTGTCTCAAAACCTCAGATTGGTACATGTGGGTTGCTAGTAGTGTTGATTACTCTTTGTAGTTGATACTAGTTGGTTTATTCGGAGGAAGATCATATGTTCAGATCCTTAATGCTATTTAATACCCCTCTAATTACGAACATGAATATGCTTTGTGAGTAATTACGTTTGTTCCTGAGGACACGGGAGAAGTCTTGTTATAAGTAATCATGTGAATTTGGTATTCGTTCGATATTTTGATGAGATGTATGTTGTCTTTCCTCTAGTGGTGTTATGTGAACGTCGACTACATGACACTTCACCATGATTTGGGCCTAGGGCAAGGCATTGGGAAGTAATAAGTAGATGATGGGTTGCTAGAGTGACAGAAGTTTAAACCCTAGTTTATGCGTTGCTTCGTAAGGGGCTGATTGGATCTACATGTTTCATGTTATGGTTAGATTAATCTTAATTCTTCTTTCGTAGTTGTGGATGCTTGCGAGAGTGGTTAATCATAAGTGGGAGGCTTGTCCAAGTAAGGACATCACCCAAGCACCAGTCCACCCATATATCAAATTTTCAAAGCAACGAACGCGTTCATATGAGCATGATGAAAACTAACTTGACGATAATTCTCATGTGTCCTCGGAAGCGCTTTGCTTTATATAAGAGTTTGTCCAGTCTTGTACTTTGCTATAAAAAGGATTGCCACCTTGCTGCATCTTAGTTACACTTGTTACTTGTTACCCGTTACGAATTATCTTATCACACAACTATTTGTTATCGATAATTTCAATGCTTGCAGAGAATACCTTGCTAAAAACCGCTTGCCATTTCCTTCTACTTCTCGTTGGGTTCGACACTCCTACTTATCGAAAGGACTAAGATAGATCCCCTATACTTATGGGTCATCAATCTATCATAGTGCTAGACGATACTGGCGAAGGGGGAGAACATCCGGTAATGTTTTCCCGAAGTATGCATTTTTCGGACAGATGTAACGGAGGGGGGCGGTTACATGTTCTCTATGCTAGAGTGTATTGGGATTCGTATCGTTTTTCTGTTAGTTATACATGTAGAAAACTTTTTCATCTGACTTACGGATTATTTTCCATTAATTTACTAAGTTTTATTCAATTTTTGAAAATCCTGGAATTTATTTAATTCGAATTAAACAGTAAATTACTTTTATTACACAGGGCAGATTCAGCCACCGACACTGACATGCAGGGTCAGCGGGGGCCGTCTGTCATTGTCACATATTTTAATAGGGTGTTTAATTGAAACTAACTAGGGGTGGGAGAAGCCAAGGGTGAGATGAGCTGAGAAGCTGAACAGATCAACCATCCAGCAACCCCGTCCCTCGTTGCCACCCTAGTTTGACCCTCTTTGAAGCCCATCACCACCTTTGAACGACTTTCCAGCATCTTCATACTTTTCAACCCCCCGCCCCATGTCTCCATCCATTCTCTCGGAGCCAAACCAGCTCCCTCCCCAACCGCACTATACTACTACTACTAGCTGGTACTGCTACTCTAATACTTTTCCCTCCACTCACGTCCACACATGCATGCATACACATTTGCATCGCCACCCCCGACCGATTCCATCGTATATATAATACCCATGGATCAGACGTCTACGACGGCAGCGACAACGAACCATCATCGATCATCGACGTCGGGAGGCAATGGAGGACACCGCGGTGGCGATCTCTAGACGTGCCGCTTCGGGAATATGATGGACACTCTCTTCGTGCTTGGCCAGGAATCCCGGCTGCGCATCCTCCAGCAAGCGGCGTCGCGCGTCCCCGCCTGCGCCTACCTCTGCGTCTGGGCGCCGATCCCGGCCGGCGGCCACCGTCCTACTCCTCCTTTCACCGCCGCCAACAGGTAATTAAGCATGTGCGTCCTCGATTTCAATTAGTTACTTGCTGCTTCGGATGGGTCGTCTCTTACATGCAACGCCTGAATGCACGCAATGCAACCATGAGCAGAGCTCGCCGCCAGCTGTTGTGCCTGGACGCATGGCTCCGCGATGGCGGCAGCGGTGACGTCGACCGCGAGCGCGCTCTGTTCGACGCATACCGGGGTTCGCTCTGCGCGGCCGTAAGCGGGTGCGTGCCAGGGTGGGCTTACGAGGACGGCCGGGCGTACATGGAGCTGTCGGAGCACGAACTGGCGGCCTCGGCGTCGTCGCCGGTGCAGCTGCAGTTCTACCAGGAAGCTGGCATTAAGGTTTGCCTGATTCTCTAATTAATCTCGCTTCAGTGTCACATGCATGCATTTGAACGACGCTGAGCAGTGCTTATGCGCGCGGCAGGTGGCGGCCTTCATGGGATGCGAAAGCGGCGAGATCGAGGTCGGCATGTCAACGCCGGCGGGACAGATGAACCTTCAGGCAGGCCTTGGTCAGATATTCTCGGAGGATTTTTTCCAGCAGTCGCTGCTTGAGGAACTGCTCCAGCTCCCGCCGACGCGGCCGTCGTCCTCCTCCTCCTCTCTGCCGTCCATCTCCGTGGACAGCCCGGCAGACGGCTCGACGTCGCTGCTGCGCACGATGGCCATGTCGTCGTCCACCACGACGTCTCCCCGGGACCTAACGGCGGCACCTCTTCCTCACCCGCCCCGTCCGCCGCATCCCGTGCCATTTAGCCGGCACGGCCCTGCCCATGTCCACGGCCACGTCCACTTCCCGAGCCCCGAGGCCGACGACGTCGCGATGGCGCAGGCCATGCTCGCGGTCATCTCCGCCTCCTCCTCCTCCTCGTCGGCTATGCCTACCACGTCCACGCCTCCGCTAGGCTACCGTCGCGCGCATCGGTCGCCGCGCCGTGGCTCGACGACGACGGCGTTCCGGCCGTACAACGCGGCGCTGGCGCCAAGGGCGCCGCGGCGGGCGTCGGACGCGCCTGGGCAGCGGATGATCAAGATGGGCATCTCTATCCTGAGAAGGATGAACACGCTGAACAACAACGGCCAGGAGCGCACCACGGGGACGACGATGCAGCGGTGGCGGGAGGAAGACGAGGAGGCCGCGCCCCCAGCCCCGACGAGCAGCCAGCTGCACCATATGATATCGGAGCGGAGGCGGCGGGAGAGGCTCAACGAGAGCTTTGAGGCGCTGAGAGGGCTGCTTCCTCCCGGATCGAAGGTACGTGCGATGACATAGATTGCACATATTCATCATGAATTAATATATGCTTTTGCATTTTGTTTAGATGATGCTTTTGCATAGTTAATTGGCACATTGCGCATTTGACTCATTAATTTTCTTTTCTTTCTATTTACGTTTAATATACTTCGTACATTTTTCTTGCTACAGAAAGACAAAGCTACCGTCCTCGCCAACACTCTGGACTACATGAACATTCTGATAGCCCAGATTTCGGAGCTGGAAGCCAGGAACCGAAGCCTCGAGACGGCGGCGCAGATCCAGCAACACCAACGCGTCACCAACGGCAACTCCAGGGATAGACCAGACGAAGCAGCCCTTCAAGCAGGCGGCACGTCAAAGAGGGTACAAGTGGAGGTGGCCACTGGCAGCGCCGGCGCGTCAACATCGTCATCGTCGTTCTCGACGGGGCAGTGCCGTGAGGTGACCATAAGGGTGGCGGCGGCAGGCGACCTGTCCGATCTAGTGGCCCGCGTGCTGGCGCTGCTCAAGGACACGGCCGGCCACCGTTTCTCGGTGGTCGCCGTCGACGCCAGGCAGCCGCAGGGCACCGGCGACGGCGGCATTGCTCAGGCGAGCTTGACACTCCGTGCAACGGTACGCGCCGTACGTACGTCACGATAATTTTTGTTTTTATACATAAAAATTGCCGCGGTTAGGAGTAGGCCGTACACGTGAGATCTGGTGGGTTCAGAGCCAGGTCAAAGTCAAACGGAGTAGTAGCTCCTGAGTATTTCGCCGATGGCGACGTGCAGGCGAAAACTTGACCGCCTTCCCGGGTGACGTCACGGCCAACTCCCGTCCTTTTTTTCTCTTCCAGTCCGAGTCCCTTCTCGCCCTGTTCCTTTCAGTTTCAGAGAAGCTTCATCCGCCATTAATATGTCTCGAAATACATATCCCTTTCATGATCTAAATTTGTTCCCCACCACAAGAAAATATGGAAAGACAACGATAACCGAGTCGTTTCAATCGCCATGAGTGACCTTGGCCGGAAACAATGCTTTGCTTGGCCAGAATACCTGCTAATACCGTCCGCACAAACCGCCCTGTCCAATCTCGCTGCCCTTAAGATTTTACTGCAAGAATTGACCAATAGGGATGCGATAGAAAAAGTTTTACTGCAAGAATTGACGAAAATTCGATTTTTAATATATTTTTTGTGAAAAAGGTTACGAATAATGGTGGACATGGCCTAACTCTTGCGTGGAACAAATTATCTCTGTAGTCATATTTGTACGTTCGGAGTCGTGTATGATTTGTTTTGTAAAACCGCCCTGACTGTAGGATTGCCTTTAAATATTTCTTATTAGCTACCAATGTAACGCGAGATGTATTTCCATTTGCCTCTCTAGCCCACACGTGTTGCATGAACGAGGTCTGAGATTAATAACCGGTGGAATTGACTGGCTGTGAATCTTGTAGGCTGCTGGCGAATTCGACGAGGAGGCGTTGAAGGATGCTGTCACGAAGGCTGTCGTTGGTCTGGTGACACCGCCGTCGCCCGACGAACTTTGACCCGCTCACGGACCGTATCGGCAGGGTCAGTTTGCGAGATAGGGACCGAGCCGACGCTGCAGTATGCTCAAAACTGGATTGCAGGTTACGGGCACACGGCCATGGCATTTCTAGATTTCTGTAACCTGTGCTCGTGGAGGTCCTTTTTTTTTGTGAAACTTGCTCCCGGGAGGACTTTGAGTAACTGCATTCTGCATTTTTTATGGATTCGAGACAGAGTGACTCGATTAGACCTTGCTTGTTTAAGAAACACAAAACATAACGTAGACGCGTTCATGCAGTCACATCATCTCACGCATAATTTTTGCCTCTCTATATTTTCGACAGGCCGGTTTCATTGGCTTAAAATGTAGTATAGTCATATACAACTAAAGCTATGCGAGAGAAAAAAAAATCTCAAACCACGCAATGTTTCGTTTTCCATGGTTTATTTCATCCATCGTTTTTTCTTCGTCCACTTGCTTTTTTGGTCCTGTCGGTATTTTCTCATCTATTTATAAGTCCTTGTTACTCTTCCCTTGTCCCTCACTCTGCTGTCTTTTCCCGACCCTGCTACGGATCATATATGCCCCACCGAATTTTCGCGCTCGACATCATCAAACCAGCTCCTACCGCAAATCCGCGCTCCCTGGGGACATCAATGTCCCATGGTTACCAGTAGGGCTTCACCAGCCGCGACCTCCCCGAACTTCTTCTCCACACGACCACGCGATGTCGTCGCCCTACTATACCCATTGACACCTTGTCGAGTGCAGCGTCCCTGATCCCTCTTCCATGCACCCCCACCCCCACACACAAGCAACACATAGAGAGCATCACCATGGCAGTCACAATCACTTGCAAGAAGCATATCAAGATGCTACTCCTATCTCAAGGAACACATCAAGAAGGTTGTGACGATGTTCCCTTCATCCCTCTTCCTGTCATGCAGCCCATGGTCTACCTGTGCTGACGATTTCCTAGCCACATGTCGGCTTCACCCAAGGCAGCCGACATGTACGCGTCAATGCCGACTGAGCGAATACGTTGACCAAAATCGTCATGGTGCTCTTCCTCGGCATGCTCCATGGTTGATTCATCTTTGGTGAGGGATTCAACCACTATTGCCTCAGAGTACTGGACAGCGACATCGTAGCAAGCGACTGCGGGTGTGGCAGCGCCACGATGACGGGTGGCGCTTTCGTCCTCGGTGGCCTGACGGGCGGCACCCCGATGGAAAGGTAATGGGGAGGGGAGGACGACATGGTGTATGAGAAGTGGGGCTGACGGGGTGTGCCGAAGATGAGGGCGGCCAAGGGTGGCTTTCGATTTTAAAGTGAAGGGCTTCGGCGAGAAACCTGACGGGAAGGTGTGGGATCCGACGGGAAACAAGGAGGGAAGGAGAGAGTCCGAGGCTTTTTTGGATGGGACGAGTTGTCGGCCTAATGTTGCAGACACCCTGGGCCCCCCCACCCCCCCCCCCCATTTTACTTAGTATGCTACCAGAACAGAAGGCGCACGTTGCCACACCCGATTTTCTTTATCGTTGTGAAACCAATTCGGTCTTTATCTTTTGTTATGTATATTAGTGAAACAGCCGGCCAAGACAGGCGGCATTCTAGTCAACATGCACCAACCAATGGACGAGCAGAAAACAATGAAAACCCAGGCAAGGTATGTACTCCCACCCAGGCCGATGTCGTCCTGTGCTAGTCCGACACCTTCCTGACATGGTGTAGGCCAAAGGGCACCAAAACCGGCTATATCACGTGGCGTCAGAAAGCCAGGCAGGACTCCCAAAACAAGCTAGACTGAAAGGACCAGCAATGGCAAGAGGCTAAATAGGAAAACCCTTCTAGATCCGAATGACGCCAGCCGGCGAAACAACCTCATGGGGCAACCTGACACCCAACTTTCACGACACAAGCAAAAGGAAACCAAAACTGACCAGGGCCACATCATTTAAAAGCCGAGTAAGCATCCAAAAACTCGCTAGCCGGATAGAAGCATCGACAACAATAGGCTGGGAAGGCAAAGCCCTCCGGATCCAAACGAGGCCGGCCAGTGAAAGCGCCCCATGACGCCCCAGGAGGCCCCGTCATTGTCTTCATCCAGAACTCTTGATCCGGGTTGGAACAAGGCATGCAAGGGTGCAAAGACGCCCTTTGTGTATGAATGGACCCTGTGTGAATGCATTCGTTAGATAGTGTCTGATATATGTTGCTCACCTTCTTTGCTGCAGTTGGCCACTGCACCACAGGTGCAGCGAGTAGTGATAAGTTTGAATAAAAATATTCTTCAAATATCCATTTATACAAACACAATACGAACATTGGGTTTTCTTGTGCTTGTGTTCTGCTAAGTGGGGTGTGGGGTTGTGCCACGGCCTCTCGCTGTTGTGTCCCCTTGGCCGGAAAGTGTGTTTTGGGATGTAGGCTCGGCTTCTGAGTGTTGCATGGATTTTTACTACTATAGCAGGCCGATTGGAGTCTTTTGCCATGTCAACCCGGACTTTGATCTATGCGGCTGGTCAGATGGCGTGTTTTGCCACCCGACCTTTCACCGCCTCTGCCCTACCGAATGGTGTGGCCTGCCATAACTATTAGCCCATGCTGCAAGTGTTCATTGTCGTTGAATTTGTTTCTATCTCTTTGTGGATCATTCACAAAATATGCTCTCCGTAAATCGCCTCACTACTTGGCTGCAATGTTTTTTTTACAAAAGTTTGCAGTTTCAAATAGTTCACACAAATGACATATGGTGCAACCCTGGCACAAACGACCAAGGCATGTCGAGCTAATAAGGGTGATTAGGCCACTACCTAGACTAAAAGGACGGGTGGCAAGCCATAGCTCCTCGAAAGAGAGACGTGCCCGGGACCTCGAGGAGAGTATGGTGCCATGATGCGCTCAAAAGGATGGGCCAACTAGGGCAACTTCAACCCAGAAGGACTGAGTAGCAGCATGACAGGACAACCAACCTCCAAAGCCATCTCCCAAAGGCTACTAGTTGGCTTATACTTTAGTTTCCATTCGATCATTCACACCTAATCATTTATATCCTTCCCATATGTATTATTATTCATGCTAATGGCCTTTGGGGATGATTTATAGACGAACATTTATTAGATGTGCTGCCCATCATTGATTAACTTCCTAGTTGCAGTTTTAAATTGTTCGCTTAACTTCCAGTCTAGAGTTGGTCTTTGCGTCAATGGGGCAACAGGTAATCAAGTTGTTTAAAGATTGCTCGGATGCACTCTCTAGGGTGAAAATCCACGATCTGGCCTTCAGTGCTTATATTCGGCGACGTCGGTATTTTTTTCTGTTTCCTTTCTGAAGACATTGCTTTCACTTATGTTTTCTCATAGTTTCTATGTTTTCAAGGACGGTGTATGACGGTGTTATCTATTTTTTGTTCATTGTTGGTCATGTCGGTTTTCTTCTTCTTCTTTCCAACTTTTGGTCGTGTGCATAAAAAATACCTTGACTACATCTTCATATTATGTTGTGCCGAGGCTAGGTGTAATTGGTATCACCATCGATATAATTATATTACCTTTAAAAACACAACTCCCTTTTAACAATGATGACGATTCGACCTTCCCATTCATAATATGGACAAAATCGATTCACAATATGGCAGTTTGATTTATGTTGTAGTTTGCAACATATAGTTTTATAGACATGCCATAATTTTCTTAGGTATATTCTTGAGAGAGTGTCATCCGGCTAGCATTATTGAACTTCGGAAACTGATAGATCGTTTGTCATTGCTAGCATGATAAGAATAGGTTAGTAACCATCTCACACATTGGTTTCAAACTTTTCAAAACTATTCTATAGAAGGATATGAGCTACTTCATTGCATCATGTGTTGCAATTTTCATATTTGATCATAGCAAAACTTATAGCCAGCAAGGTACAATCAAACAAGATAGCCACATCGGAAAAAGTTAAGATACCTCCACCACTCATAGTTTCAATCAGCTGCATATTATCTGATTGCATAATACAACTTTTCAGGCCAGTCCATTTAGTTCAGGTGAAACCCGCTCTCAAAGCATATGCTTCAGCCGCCATTGCCTCAGAGACATAGGGAAGACATAAGCAGGATGCTACCACAATTTTTCCATGAAAGTCTCTCACAATGACTCTTGTTCTTCCTCTTCCCTCATCAACATCAAACGATGCATCAACGTTCACTTTCATTATGCCTTTCGGTGGGCACGTCCAGCCATGCCGCAATCCTGGAAGGTTGGAACCACCTTCTTCTTCGCACGAGCATAATTTGCCACAAGAGCCCCAATGGCCAAAGCTGAAAAATGAGCGTCTGTACTTGCACCGTGTGAACGATTTGCCGCCACTCCCACCAAATGTGCTATCCAATAGTTAAGATTAATTTCGGTAGCCATCATCCAAAGAATTACATTGTCCATTCATACACATGATGATTTCGAACACCGCCACCCCCAATCTATTAATAGTCGTTCCATGTTCTATTATTTTATGTACACCGAGTTTTGTCCATATTTCTCTACTTCGGGTAAAATAAAAATGCAAATGCATATAATATCCTCACATCCTGCATAACAAAGAGGGCACACACTATAATTTCTAATATGCATGTTTTCAATCACCCCTCGACATGGGATTACTGCATATAGTGCTCGCCATGCTATTATCTTTAACTTTGCTATGATATTAAGCTCCCATAGCTTCTTACACACCGGGTGTATATGTGACCCCTCAGCGCCAAGTAAGTTTCTTTCATGCCACCCAAAACAATAGCTCCATTCCGCATAATAAGATGAGCAAACACTAAACATCCCGCTCTTAGTGTTGTGACATGCAACAACATCTTCCATTCCTAATGGTGCCATAGTAATCTCCAGAGTTCTATTGGCCAAGAAATAGTTCTGATCAGATCTCCATCCCATAAACCAGTTATCAGGTTGATGCTCGCATACCTTTGTCACCAAAATCTTACCTCTCGGTGTCATTACTTTCATGATCGGACTTGTTGACACCAAGGGATCCTCCCATATGTCTACTTGGTTTCATGTCTTATCATCCAAATATTGCCCCTCCTAAAAGTTTATAGCGCAACTATGATACTTTGCCAAGTAAATAAGCTTCCACCGTTCAACTTTGCTTTTAACCGGTTTCCACCAGGGTAGTATCTGTCTCTCAGAACTTTGGTACAAAGAGAATCTAGGTCCCATAATAATCTCCAACATTGTTTAGCTAACATTGCCATGTTAAAAGTGTGTAAATCTCTTATACCCATACCTTCTCTTGCTTTTCAATATGGATAATTTCCACCACGCGAACCATTGCATTTTCAAGTGGTCATCTTCACCACCCCACAAAAATTTGCGAAATAGCATCAGAAATTCCTTTGCATATATTTTTTCTGAATTTTGAGTCCGTCATCACATATACCGGTATGACTTGATCAACTGCTTTAATCAAAGTTTCGTTCCCTTTTTTCCTTCCAACCAGATATTTTGGCAATAACCCTTTCTATAAGATGTTTGAAGAAGTTAGACTTATCCACTCCAACCATTGCTGGTAGGCCAAGATAACAATCATTAAGAGATTGGGTTAAGATATCTGGAGCTTCACAAACCTCCACCTTCTTGCCACATCGGTGTTAAGTCTGAAATAAATACTTGACTTTGCATCATAGTATGTATCAAGAATATTTTTAAGTGTAAACACATTCCTTCTATCCGCATTCATAAGGATCAGACAATCATCCGCAAACAGATGGTTAGACCATGGACACATCTGTGAATAACCAGAATCCAATAATACCACCCATAGCTTCAACATGATTGAGCATGAAAGAGAGTCCTTCTTCCGCAATCAAAAAGAGATACGGTGACAAAGGCCCCCTCTTGCAGATCCCCCTTGTTGGTATAAATTGTTTAGTTGTGTTTGATTTGAATCTTACAGAATACTTTACTAATCTCACATGCCATTATGAGTTGTACCCATCCCGGGTCAAAACCCATTTTAATCATCCTCTTCTCCAAAAAAGATTACTATATGCCGTCATATGTCATATGCATATTGGGTTTAACAACACATGATCTCTTATTACCCTCTTCTTTTTAGTTATGTGAATAGAGTCATAGGCCTATCCATAATTAGTTGGACAGGCACAAAAGCTCTTTGGTGATGTCCAATAATTTCTGGAAGTAAACTTTTAAATGATTTTGCCAACATTTTTGAGATCACCTTGTACACCACATTGCAAAGACTTAGAGGCAAATAGAGAGATCCTTTCAAGAGTTTACCTTTGGAATGAGCATGATCAAGGTATCATTCCACCCTTTCGGCATAATTTTAGTGTCCACCGCTTCAAGAACTTCGTCAGTTAATTCCTCACCCAATATCAGCCAAAAGCGTTTATAAAAACTCCATGCAGGCCATCCAGGCCCGGTGCCTTCATATCCCCAATTTGGAACAACACCTTTTTTTTACTTTGTCCCTCATGAAAACATCTTAAAGTCTACTATTCATTTCATTTTTCACTCTCCTATTAACCTTGTCTAGTCCCCCACTGCTCCGATCTGCAACTTCTGAGGTAAAGAGCTCCGAGAAATCGAATTTGATAAGGTTACTCATCATCCGGATCCTCCCACTTCATTCTAGCATCATCAATAATATACTTGATAGTATTCTTTTTCTTTTTGCACTACCAAAATTCTAGAAAAAAATTGTATTGTTGTCGTCGTGTCAAAGCCAAGTAGCCCTACCCTGTAGGAGGTAGTTCAATTACTCATATTCGAGAAGTAGCTTAATCTTCATCAAGATTTCCTCTACTCCATTGCACTCTCATCAGATAGAGGCCCCCTCCTCATATTTTCCAATTTCTCCGTTAGTTTTGGTGTATATGCTAATGTGGTGCTTTCAGCTCCCTCCGATTCCATGCATGCAACTCTTGGTAAACCAATTTAGTCATTGTGGAAATTTCCTTCCCGTACCTGCTGTTGTAGCTTTACTCCATGCATTACTCACAATTGACTCCACAGTTTCCTCCTCAAGCCATCTCGCCTCAAAGCATTAAATGGCGGTCCTCCCAAAATATGGACGCCTTATAAATATTACATATCAACAGTTGCCGATCGATGATCACTTCTATTATTTTCTCCATTAGTAACCGCCACATTTGGATATCTGATATTCCATGTTGCATTTGCCAGAGCTCGATCTAATCTCCCCCGCATCTTCCCTCTGCTCCAAGTGAAATAGGCACCAGTGTAACCTAGATCTTCGAGACTGCGGCTAGATAAACAGTCCTAGAATGCTCTCATGTCTCTTTGGGCCCTAGGAACTTCACCTTCTTTTTCTTTAGAGCATAGTATTTCATTAAAAATCACCAAGCAACAAACAGGCTATATCCATCCTCTCATTTAATTCACATATGTACTCTAATGACTTATACTTATTCTCCTAGCTCGGTTCACCATAGAAACCCGCGGGAACGCAAATCTGACCCATCATTAATAAGCACATCTATGAAGTTAGGCTTAATATCATTCACCACAATTTTTACCTCATTCCTCCATAAAAGCAGCAAACCACCACTTCTTCCACCACTCTCAGGAATTAGCATGTCATCGAACTTCGACTTATGCGTCAGTTTTCCTATCTTCGATTTTGCAAGATGCGACTGAGATAGGAAAGTCCCATGAAGTTTTGTTTGCCTCTGAATCTCTAGAATAGTATGAACGGCTTGGGATATTGCCATCCCATGGTAGTTCCATCCAAAAAGTTTCATTGTTGCCAGACTATCAACTCCTCCCATTAAGACCTAGATCACAACTTCCCAATAAATCCTCAAAATCTCATGCACGATATGCTCAACCGATAAAAGGGATTGAGCCAAAAAAACTGATATACTAACTAGAGAGAGATGTACCAGCCACATCAGCATCATGATACCGTCCTAGGACAACAAACGTAACCTCCCACGCTGCCACCAAGGAGGCAGCCTGTGGACCAGTGAAACGCTAGTCACCTGGGGGTCGCCTCCCGTCATGAAACGCTTCACCTTCGACCAGCGAAACCCTAGTCTTCTTGGGTATATTTTTAATTTACTATCACAACTGTGATTGTTCACACTTTTATTTCTAAACTGGAGCCTAATAATCTCAATCTATAATTAAGTAAATTATAGCCAGAAGAAAGCCAGGCAGCTATGTGAGTGCCACAGTCACACTTTACCGAAAAAGGGTTTCCCTCGCTTTCTATTACAAAACAACCAACACCGATCACATAGCAATTGCTCGCGCGAGAAGCACAACAAGCCCAAAAGAAAAGAGAAAGAACAAAGAAGAAGAAAGAAATGCCAACAACGGCAGCTCGACAGAGCATGGAAGACCCATCATCGTTGCGCCCTCCGGAATCGACCCACGACAGACCAAGGCTCCGATCCGCCGCGTACCTAGCATCACTTCTAAGAAGGTATGAGACGCCAACGACGCTGCTACCCGGACGTGTCCTAGGGTTTCCCTCGGCACGTGGAAGGGAGTGGGGGGGGGGGGCGGATGGATAGCTCCGACACCCTCCAGGAAGGGATGGCGACACCTGAAGGAAATATGCCCTAGAGGTAATAATAAAGTTATTATTTATTTCCTTATTTCATGATAAATGTTTATTATTCATGCTAGAATTGTATTAACCGGAAACTTAGTACATGTGTGAATACATAGACAAACAACGTGTCACTAGTATGCCTCTACTTGACTAGCTCATTGAATCAAACTAGGTTAAGTTTCCTAGCCATAGACATGAGTTGTCATTTGATTAACGGGATAACATTATTGGAGAATGATGTGATTGACTTGACCCATTCCGTTAGCTTAGCACTTGATCATTTAGTATGTTGCTATTGCTTTCTTCATGACTTATACATGTTCCTATTACTATGAGATTATGCAACTCCCGTTTACCGAAGAAACACTTTGTGTGCTACCAAACGTCACAACATAACTGGGTGATTATAAAGGTGCTCTACAGGTGTCTTTGAAGGTACTTGTTGAGTTGGCGTATTTCGAGATTAGGATTTGTCACTCTGATTGTCGGAGAGGTATCTCTGGGCCCTCTCGGTAATGCAGATCACTTTAAGCCTTGCAAGCAATGTAACTAATGAGTTAGTTGCGGGATGATGCATTACATAACGAGTAAAGAGACTTGCCGGTAACAAGATTGAACTAGGTATTGAGATACCGACGATCGAATCTCGGGCAAGTAACATACAGATGACAAAGGGAACAACGTATGTTGTTATGCGGTTTGACCGATAAAGATCTTCGTAGAATATGTAGGAGCCAATATGAGCATCCAGGTTCCGCTATTGGTTATTGACCGGAGATGAGTCTCGGTCATGTCTACATAGTTCTCGAACCCGTAGGGTCCGCACGCTTAAAGTTCAGTGACAATTTATATTATGAATTATGTGTTTTGATGTACCGAAGGTAGTTCAAAGTCCCGTATGAGATCGGGGACATGACAAGGAGTCTCGAAATGGTCGAGACGTAAATATCGATATATTGGACGACTATATTCGGACATCGAAAAGGTTCGGAGTGATTCGGGTATTTATCGGAGTACCGGAGAGTTACGGGAATTCGCCGGGGAGTATATGGGCCTTATTGGGCTTTAAGGGAGAGAGAGAGGGGCAGGCCGCCCCCTCCCAAGGCCTAGTCCGAATTGGACTAGGGGAGGGGCGGCGCCCCCTCCTTCCTTCTCTTCTATCTTCCCTTTCCTTGACTCCTACTCCTACTACATGGAAGGGGGAGAATCCTACTCCCGGTGGGAGTAGGACTCCCCAGGACGCGCCATAGAGAGGGCCGACCCCTCCCCTCCTCCACTCCTTTATATACGGGGGCAGGGGGGAACCTCTAGACACAAGTTGATCCATTGATCTCTCCCAGCCGTGTGCGGTGCTCCCCTCCACAATATTCCACCTCGGTCATATCGTAGCAGTGCTTAGGAGAAGCCCTGCATCGGTAGCAACATCATCACCGTCATTACGCCGTCGTGCTGACGAAACTCTCTCGTGAAGCTCTGCTGGATCGGAGTTCGCGGGACGTCATCGAGCTGAACGTGTGCTGAACTCAAAGGTGCCGTACGTTCAGTACTTGGATAGGTCGGATCGTGAAGACGTACGACTACATCAACCGCGTTGTGCTAATGCTTCCGCTTACGGTCTACAAGGGTACGTGGACGACACTCCCCCCTTTCGTTGCTATGCATCACCATGATCTTGCGTGTGCGTAGGATTTTTTTTAAATTACTACGTTCCCCAACAGTGGCATCCGAGCCAGGTTCATGCGAGATGTTATATGCACGAGTAGAACACAAGTGAGTTGTGGGTGATACAAGTCATACTGCTTACCAGCATGTCATACTTTGATTCAGCGGTATTGTTGGATGAAGCGTTCCAGACCGACATTACGCGTACGCTTATGCGAGACTGGTTCTACCGACGTGCTTTGCACACATGTGTCTGGCGGGTGTCATTTTCTCCAACTTTAGTTGAATCGAGTGTGGCTACGCCCGATCCTTGTGAAGGTTAAAACATCACTAACTTGACAAAATATCATTATGGTTTTGATGCGTAGGTAAGAACGGTTGTTGCTCAGCCCGTAGCAGCCATGTAAAATTTGTAACAACAAAGTAGAGGACATCTAACTTGTTTTTGCAGGGCGGGTTGTGATGTGATATGGTCAAGACATGATGAGATATAGGTTGTTGTATTAGATGATCATGTTTTGTTGAAGTTATCGGCAACTGGCAGAGGCCTTATGGTTGTCTCTTTATTGCATAAGATGCAAGCGCCAAATAATTGCTTTACTTTATCGTTATGCGATAGCAATAGTTGCAAAAGCAATAGTTGGCAAGACGACCATGTGACGACACATTGATATAGATCAAGATGATAGAGATCATGGTGCCATGGCGATGACGATGGAGATCATGACAATGCTTTGAAGATGGAGATCAAAGGCGCAAGATGATCATGACCATATCATGTCACATATTTTGATTGCATATGATGTTTATCTTTTATACATCTTATTTTGCTTAGTTCGGCGGTAGCTTTATAAGATGATCCCTTACTAAAATTTCAAGGTATAAAGTGTTCTCCCTGAGTATGCACCGTTGCCAAAGTTTGTCGTGCCGAGACACCACATGATGATCGAGTGTGATAAGCTCTACATTCATCTACAACGGGTGCAAGCCAGTTTTGCACATGCAGAAATACTCAGGTTAAACTTGACGAGCCTAGCATATGCAGATATGGCCTCAGAACACTGGAGATCGAAAGGTCGAGCGTGAATCATACAGTAGATATGATCAACATAATGATGTTCACCATTGAAAAATACTCCGTCTCACGTGATGATCGGACATGGTTTAGTTGATTTGGATCACATGATCATTTAGATGACTAGAGGGATGTCTATCTAAGTGGTAGTCCTTAAGTAATATGATTAATTGAACTTTAATTTATCATGAACTTAGTCCTGATAGTATTTTGCAAATAATGTTGTAGATCAATAGCTCGCGTTGTTGCTTCCTTATGTTTTTATATGTGTTCCTAGAGAAAACTAAGTTGAAAGATGATAGTAGCAATGATGCGGACTGGGTCCGTGATCTGAGGTTTATCCTCATTGCTGCATAGAAGAATTATGTCCTTGATGCACCGCTAGGTGACAGACCTATTGCAGGAGAAGATGCAGACGTTATGAATGTTTGGCTAGCTCAATATGATGACTACTTGATAGTTTAGTGCACCATGCTTAACGGCTTAGAATCGGGACTTCAAAGACGTTTCGAACGTCATGGACCATATGAGATGTTCTAGGAGTTGAAGTTAATATTTCAAGCAAATACCCGAGTTGAGAGATATGAAGTCGCCAACAAGTTCTATAGCTAAAAGATGGAGGAGAATAGCTCAAGCAGTGAGCATGTGCTCAGATTGTCTGGGTACTACAATCGCTTGAATCAAGTGGGAGTTAATCTTCCAGATAAGATAGTGATTGACAGAGTTTTCTAGTCACCGTCACCAAGTTACTGGAACTTCGTGATGAACTATAGTATGCAAGGGATGACGAAAACGATTCCCGAGCTCTTCGTGATGTTGAAATCGACGAAGGTAGACATCAAGAAAGAGCATCAAGTGTTGATGATTGACAAGACCACTAGTTTCAAGAAAAGGGCAAAGGGAAAGAAAGGGAACTTCAAGCAGAATGGCAAGCAAGGTGTCACTCCCGTGAAGAAGCCCAAAGCTAGACCAAAGCCTGAAACTGAGTGCTTCTACTGCAAAGGAAATGGTCACTGGAAGTGGAAATGCCCTGATTATTTGGTGGATAAGAAGGATGGCAAAGTGAACAAGAGTATATTTGATATACAAGTTATTGATGTGTACCTTACTATTGTTTATAGTAGCCCCTGGGTATTTGATACTTGTTCGGTTGCTAAGATTAGTAACTCGAAATAGGAGTTACAGAATAAACAGAGACTAGTTGAGAGTGAAGTGATGATGTGTGTTGGAAGTGATTCCAAGATTGATATGATCATCATCGCACACTCCCTATACTTTTGAGATTAGTGTTGAACCTAAATAAATGTTATTTGGTGTTTGCGTTGAGCATAAATATGATTAGATCATGCTTATTGCGATACGATTATTCATCTAAGACAGAGAATAAATTGTTATTCTGGTTATATGAATAAAACCTTCTATGGTCATACACCCAATGTTGATGGTTTATTGAATCTTGATCATAGTGATACACATATTTATAATATTGATGTCAAAAAATGCAAAGTTGATAATGATAGTGCAACTTATTTGTGGCACTGCCATTTGGGTCTTATCGGTGTAAAGCGCATGAAGAAACTCCATAAAGATGGACTTTTGGAATCACTTGGTTATGAATCATTTGATGCTTTCGAACCGTGCCTTTTGGGCAAGATGACTAAAACTCCGTTCTTCGGAACAATGAAACGAGCAACAAACTTGTTGGAAATAATACATACTGATGTATGCAGACCAATGAGTATTAAGGCTCGTGGCGGGTATCGTTATTTTCTGACCTTCATAGATGATTTGAGCAGATATGGGTATATCTACTTGATGAAACATAAGTCTGAAACAGTTGAAAGGTTCAAAGAATTTCAGAGTGAAGTGGCAAGTCATCGTAACAAGAAAATAAAGTTTCTGCGATCTGATCGTGGTGATGAATATTTGAGTTACGAGTTTGGCCTTCAATTAAAACAATGTGGAATAGTTTCACAAACTCATGCCACCTAGAACACCACAGCGTAATGGTGTGTCAGAACGTCATAATCGCACTTTATTTGATATGGTGCGAGTAATGATGTCTCTTACCGATTTACCAATATCGTTTTGGGGTTATGCATTAGAGATAGCTACATTCACTTTAAATAGGGCACCATCAAAATCCGTTGAGACGACGCCTTACGAACCGTGGTTTGGCAAGAAACCAAAGTTGTTGTTTCTTAAAGTTTGGAGCTGCGATGCTTATGTGAAAAAGTTTCAACCTGATAATCTCGAACCCAAACCAGAGAAGTGCGTCTTCATAGAATACCCAAAGGAAGCTGTTGGGTACACCTTCTATCACAGATCCGAAGGCAATATATTCGTTGCTAAAATGGATCCTTTCTAGAGAAGGAGTTTCTCTCGAAAGAAGTGAGTGGGAGGAAAGTAGAGCTTGATAAGGTAATTGTACCTTCACCCGAATTGGAAAGTAGTTCATCACATAAATCAGTTCCAGTGATTCCTACACTAATTAGTGAGGAAGCTAATGATGATGATCATGAAACTTCAGATTAAGTTACTACAGAACCTCGTAGGTCTTCCAAAGTAGAGTTCGCACCAGAGTGGTACGGTAATCCTATTCTAGAAGTCATGTTACTAGACCATGATGAACCTACGAATTATGAGGAAGCGATGATGAGCCCAGATTCCGCGAAATGGCTTGAAGGCCATGAAATCTGAGATGGGATCCATGTATGAGAACAAAGTGTGGACTTTGGTGGACTTGCCCGATGATCGGCAAGCCATAGAAAATAAATGGATCTTCAAGAGGAAGACAGACGCTGATAGTAGTGTTACTATCTACAAAGCTCGACTTGTCGCAAAAAGTTTTTCGACTAGTTCAAGGTGTTGAATACGATGAGATTCTCTCACTTGTATAGATGCTTAAAGTCTGTCCAAATCATGTTAGCAATTGCCACATTTTATGAAATCTGCCAAATGGATGTAGAAACTGCATTCCTTAATGGATTTATTAAAGAAGAGTTGTATATGATGCAACCAGAAGGTTTTGTCAATCCTAAAGGTGTTAACAAAATGTGAGCTCCAGCGATCCATCTATGGACTGGTGCAAGCATCTCGGAGTTGGAATATACGCTTTGATGAGTTGATCAAAGCATATGGTTTTATACAGACTTTTGGAGAAGCCTGTATTTAGAAGAAAGTGAGTGGGAGCTCTGTAGCATTTCTAATACTATATGTAGATGACATATTGTTGATTGGAAATGATATAGAAATTCTGGATAGCATAAAAGGATACTTGAATAAGAGTTTTTCAAAGAAAGACCTCGGTGAAGCTGCTTACACATTGAGCATCAAGATCTATAGAGATAGATTAAGACACTTGATAAGATTTTTCAATGAGTACATACCTTGATAAGATTTTGAAGTAGTTCAAAATGGAACAGTCAAAGAAGGAGTTCTTGCTTGTGTTGCAAGATGTGAAGTTGAGTAAGACTCAAAACCTGACTATGGCAGAAAATAGAAAGAGAATGAAAAGTCATTCCCTATGCCTCAGTCATAGGTTCTATAAAGTATGTTATGATGTGTACCAGACCTATTGTATACCTTGCTCTGAGTTTGGCAAGAGAGTACAATTTTGATCTAAGAGTAGATCACTGGACAGTGGTCAAGAATATTCTTAGTGAGGACTAAGGAAATATTTCTCGATTATAGAGGTGATAAAAGAGCCCGTCGTAAAGAGTTACATCTGTGCAAGCTTTTACACCGATCCAGATGACTCTAAGTCTCAATCTGGATACATATTAAAAGTGGGAGCAATTAGTTAGAGTAGCTCTGTGCAGAGCATTGTAGACATAGAATATTTGCAAAGTACATACAGCTCTGAATGTGACAGACCAGTTGACTAAACTTCTCTCACGAGAAAAACATGATCATACCTTAGTACTCTTTGGGTGCTAAACACATAGCAATGTGAACTAGATTATTGGCTCTAGTAAACCCTTTGGGTGTTTATCACATGACGATGTGAACTATGGTATTAATCACATACATATGTGAATATTGGTGTTAAATCATATGGCAATGTGAACTAGATTATTGACTCTAGTGCAAGTGGGAGACTAAAGGAAATATGTCCTAGAGGCAATAATAAAGTTATTATTTATTTCCTTATTTCATGATAAATGTTTATTATTCATGCTAGAATTGTATTAACCGGAAACTTAGTACATGTGTGAATACATAGACAAACAAAGTGTCACTAGTATGTCTCTACTTGACTAGCTCGTTGAATCAAAGATGGTTAAGTTTCCTAGCCATAGACATGAGTTGTCATTTGATTAACGGGATCACATTATTGGAGAATGATGTGATTGACTTGACCCATTCCGTTAGCTTAGCACTTGACCGTTTAGTACGTTGCTATTGCTTTCTTCGTGACTTATACATGTTCCTATGACTATGAGATTATGCAACTCCCGTTTACCGAAGGAACACTTTGTGTGCTACCAAACGTCACAGCGTAACTGGATGATTATAAAGGTGCTCTACAGGTGTCTCCGAAGGTACTTGTTGAGTTAGCGTATTTCGAGATTAGGATTTGTCACTCTGATTGTCGGAGAGGTATCTCTGGGCCCTGTCGGTAATGCACATCACTTTAAGCCTTGCAAGCAATGTGACTAATGAGTTAGTTGCGGGATGATGCATTACATAACGAGTAAAGAGACTTGCCGGTAACAAGATTGAACCAGGTATTGAGATACCAACGATCAAATCTCGGGCAAGTAACATACCGATGACAAAGGGAACAACGTATGTTGTTATGCGGTTTGACCGATAAAGATCTTCGTAGAATATGTAGGAGCCAATATGAGCATCCAGGTTCCGCTATTGGTTATTGACCGGAGATGAGCCTCGGTCATGTCTACATAGTTCTCGAACCCGTAGGGTCTGCACGCTTAAAGTTCGGTGACGATTTATATTATGAGTTATGTGTTTTGATGTACCGAAGGTAGTTCAAAGTCCCGGATGAGATCGGGGACATGACAAGGAGTCTCAAAATGGTCGAGACATAAAGGTCGATATATTGGACGACTATATTCGGACATTGGAAAGGTTCGGAGTGATTCGGGTATTTATCGGAGTACCGGAGAGTTATGGGAATTCGCCGGGAAGTATATGGGCCTTATTGGGCTTTAAGGGATAGAGAGAGAGGCAGGCCGCGCCCCCCAAGGCCTAGTCCGAATTGGACTAGGGGGAGGGACGGCGCCCCCTCCTTCCTTCTCTTCTCTCTTCCCTTTCCTTGACTCCTACTCCTACTACATGGAAGGGGGAGAATCCTACTCCCGGTGGGAGTAGGACTCCCCAGGGCGCGCCATAGAGAGGGCCGGCCCCTCCCCTCCTCCACTCCTTTATATACGGGGGCAGGGGGCACCTCTAGACACAAGTTGATCTGTTGATCTCTCCCAGCCGTGTGCGGTGCCCCCCTCCACCATATTCCACCTCGGTCATATCGTAGCGGTGCTTAAAGCCCTGCATCGGTAGCAACATCATCATCGTCATCACACTGTCATGCTGACGGAACTCTCCCGTGAAGCTCTGCTGGATCGGAGTTCGCGAGACGTCATCGAGCTGAACGTGTGCTGAACTCGGAGGTGTCGTACGTTCGGTACTTGGATCGCTCGGATCGTGAAGACGTACGACTACATCAACCGCGTTGTGCTAACGCTTCCGCTTACGGTCTACGAGGGTATGTGGACGACACTCTCCCCTCTCGTTGCTATGCATCACCATGATCTTGCGTGTGCGTAGGATTTTTTTTAAAAAAATTACTATGTTCCCCAACAGCACCCCGCAGGTGTCACCGCATCGAAGCCAGAAGAGCCGGGAAGGGATTTCTCCCATACTCCAAACCCCACAGCCCAACCAGGCCGGAGCCAACCAGCCCCCTCGCTGCCCACCAGCATGCGCCACTGCGGTCTTGACGCCACCCACGCTGCCTCGCTGAGATCACCACCATGAGGCCAAGAGGATGGAGAGAGACGCATCAAACGACGGGAGCAGCAACACCGGAGCCGCGCGGGGGGGAACTACCCAAGCCGCTTCGCTGAGGTCACACTTTACAATCGACATGTGCTTTTAAAGTCCGAAGTAAAAAATTAAATCCAAGTGAGACCTTTTGAAATTTGTCCAAAATTGTTCAAAATTGCTTTAAATTTGACAATACTAGGATTATTTGGCCTGCTTTAATGCTAATGAAGAGCCTTGCGATCATTTTGAACAAAAAAGTTAGCTGTGTTGCTATGTGCCATAGCAAAGATGAATGTAGATAACACACATATGGTTTCCAGAAATATTTCTTTAAAACTTTCAAATATGGTTTCCACAAAGTTTTCTTTGAATGTTGGTTTCCATGTGATATTCTCACATCGAAACCAACATTCGGTGCGAACCGATGAAAACCACACGGAAAATCTGTTCGAAGTTCTAAATTAATCTCAAAAAAATATGTGACGTTAAGAAAGGTGATATTATATTGCCATGTGAAATCTCAACTTCAAACACATTACAAGATGTGAGCTATGAAAATAACAAAATCAACATTAAATCGTGCCGAATAGTAAGTCAATATTCTTTGCTGAATTTGTTTTTCTTTTATAACTCACATCTCGTAATGTGTTTTAACTTGAAATTTTGCATGGCAATACAACATTCCCTATTGACATCCCGTATTTTTTAGATTTTTTTGAAACGTTCAAATATGGTTTTCACTTTTTTTCCTTTGAATGTTGGTTTCCATGTGATATTTCTATGCGTGCAACCTTATATGTCCTTGGGCATTTTCGTGAAACTAAACTAAAATAATGTGTACAATCTGATGAATCTTAGTTGCTTGAATATTTGTGGAAAACTACCGAGGAGGTTTCACATTCCGGTGAAACAACAGACCAAGAAATTGAAAACCTCAGAAGAACCTTAGAAGCTTCCCCTTCTGATTTGTAAGGTAAAGAATTGTATGAGGGCACGTGACAGACATTTCCGTTCTGTTTGAAGTGAAAACGACAGATTGCGACAACCCAGTTGTGCACGGATCTGCTCCCTGCTAAGCAGCATGCATCCCTGGCGCTATGTTGGACCGGTGACATTGCCCTTGCCTGAAAGAGAGAATGTTCAATTGGCAAACAGCGAAAAGTATGGAATAAAATTGGAGAAGATCCATCGACCTTGACATCCACTGGAAAAAGACGTACATCTGCGCTACGTATGCAAAGATGCAAATGGGAGCTCTCAGAGCTGGATGGAAGCTTCTGCTGTTTGGACACTTAGACATTTCTGCGTTCACCGGTCCACAGAAGAAAAGCCCACATATACCAGTTTCTACGAGCTTTCATCAGAAATTACCTGGATGCACGCTAGATTGTCTACCAGTTCGGAATCCACTAACTGACAAGTAGAGTTGGAGGGTTGACATCTGGTTGAACGGCTAGACTCCGAAATGCCAGGAATCGAACACTGGAGAGTTGTACACCACGAATGACGATGCCCAATATCACACCCGGAAAAAACAGCAAGACAAGGGTTGTGTGGTAAGAGATAGGACAAATGCATACTACCTTTCTTCGCAGGTCAAGTGCCAGTGAAGTGAAGGCACTGGCACACGACAAAGACTGGAGCAGTCCGTAGGCGGCCATTCTCGGCCACGGTTCGTCAGGGCTTTTCTCCGTGTACGGCCTCAACGTAACCTGATCCACTCGAAACAAGCTAGGTGTGTGAACGTAACAATCGCTCTAAGACACAACACACAATTTTTTTTTACGCCGATAAGTGCCACACGTGTGGATGTTAAGGGATCTGTCCACACATTTTGTGTGATGTATAAGAGGAACAGCCCACACACCTACGTGTGCGCAAAACAAGTAATGCCCACACATCTTTTTTTCCCCTCCAGATTCTTCTCACAAGCGTGCGTGTGGGCAAAATAGATAATGCCCACACGCCCCGTACGTCAGGCCTCGTACCTCGTGGTCCCGCACACCTCGCGCGACAGTCACCGCGCATCCGCAGTTGCCATGGTCCAGACCCTCGTCCATGTTCGTTTAACTGCAGTTGCCATGTCGCTGAACTTCGGTTGCCATGTCGGACAACTACAGTTGCCATGGTTGCTCAACTGTAGTTACCATGTATGGTCTGGTCTACTGCAGTTGCCATGATTTCAAAACTTTAGGAGTTGCCACCCACTAACACTAGGCAGTTGCCATGTAGCACTACAAAAAAGGCATGGCAAAAAAACATGTTCGGATAAAAGAGAGAGTTGCCATGTGCTCACAAGCATGCTAGGGCAGTTGCCATGTAAAAGAAAGAGTTGCCGTCTGCTTACGTACACGCTAGGGTAGTTGCCATGTACCACGAAAAAACACATGACAACTCGGGTAAAAGAGAGTTGCCATCTCCTTACAAGCAAACTAGGGCAGTTAACATGTACCCTGCAGAAACACATGGCAACTGACAACTTTGGATGTGGCGAGGAGATGGGCGTGTGGGCGAAGTGATAAACGCCCACACACCGGCCCCCTCTGCGTGTGTGAAAACTGGTGTGTGGGCGAATTACTAAACGCCCACACACCAGCCCCCCGTGTGGTGAAAAAAGACATGTGGGCGACCGGATGAATGCCCACACACCAGCTTAGTCCTACATGACAGACAAAAACTGCTAGAACGCGCCAAGATTCGTGCAGAATAGGTTGAACGAAGATCCATGCGTGTGGGCGAATTGTCAGACGCCCACACGTGTGGGCGTTAGTGTTTTCATTTTTTTTTGAACGGAGGTAAAAGGTTTGTCTCATCTCGTTAATTAAGGAGTAAGCATAGTTTTAAAGGTTATATGACCACCCAAGTCCGAAAAAATGGAATCACTCTCCCGAGATTAAGTTTCCCAACAATCTAGCCCCGGTGATAACCCAAACACAACACACAATAATGTAGTCATAGACGTTTAAACAAAATTCTAGCGAACTCGGTTACTATGGCCATGGGTGCATATACATGTATTGCACTAGAGCACAAAGGCGCGCATTGGCGCGGCTATTAATTTCAAGAAAAAAGATAGAACATTGAAAGACTATATAAGGGTAGATTAACAAAAAATTGACTAGATCCCATTTAATCTACATGATATGACATATTTGTTCAAAGTGTCATATCAACCATAACTGCAAAAAATGGCATACATGTGGTCAATAACAACGGCAATTCTATATTGTGTATATAAAACAATACACTACTGGTTTGCACACTAGCAAGGAATTGTATAATGAACATATATCAAGAGATTTGTGTAGCAAATAACAAATATGATTTCACGTCAATACATTAAGCTCCACATCAAATCGAGAGGGGTTCATCAGTTTGTGTGGAATGGACCTTTGCATCGTACAAGAAATGAAAAGAAAGTGCTCCCAAAGTGATAAGAACACAGTGGTGGCTACAGGAATCGAACTAGCTGCTCTGAAGTAGTAGTTATTACAACGAGATACAACAATGGTGGATCAGTTCTGACTTGCAAAAGGGGAAGAATAAATGAAGGAATATGGTAGGTGCTGCCGATGCCTTTCTGCCTTAATCCTCTGGATGGTCAGCTATGAGTGGTTGGCAGGTTTAAGTACTCCTCTCCACCGTGTGCACCCACGCTGATCCTGTGTAGCGAGCGTTGGGCTTGCGTCCACGACTTGGTCGTGCACACCGTCTAGAGCTGGCGTGCTGACTGGTGGGCCCCTCATGGCAGGGTCGCTAACATCCCCTCCCGCTTGAGTTGCGGCTTGCCCCCAACCGCCGCCTGAGGGAACCGAGAGTGCAGCGCCTCGCGGTCTTCCCAGGTGGTACCCAGACTGGAGTCTTCCGACCAACGTACCTTGACTTGTTCCACCATGGCTTCATTCTTGCGACACCAGCGGGACTGCAACACCTTGATTGGGACAGCGAGATCATCAGAGCTACTAGGAAGATCAGTGAGGACTGTCATACCAAGGAGGAGAGCTTTTCCGTAGCTGTGAAACATGGAACACCAGGTGAACGACGCATGTAGTGGTAGCTGCAGCTTATAAGCAACATCATTGACCTTCTCGATCACCGGGAATGGCCCGTAGAACTTGAATGAAAGCTTGTGATTGGCACGCTGGGCCACCGAGGTTTGCACATAAGGTTGAAGCTTGAGAAATACTTGATCCCCCACTACAAATTCTCAGAACGATCTCTTCTTGTCAGCGTTGGCTTTCATGCATTGTTGTGCTCGGCGAAGATGATGCTGCAACAAGTCCTAGATCACCTCACGCTCTTCCAGCCATGCTTGCAACAAGTAGTGTCCACTGTGATGCCCCAATGCTTAGGCTCATAACCAAACATAACTTTGAATGGTGTCATCCCAATAGCTGAGTGGTGAGAGAAGTTGTACCAAAATTGTGCCAATGGGATCCAGAAACTCCATCGGCGCGGACAGGCATGAGTGAAGCACCTCAAGAACGTCTCTACACACTGATTGACACGTTCTGTCTGGCCATCCGTTTGAGGATGGTTGGCTATGCTCAATCGGAGTTCTGTGCCTGCATAACGGAACGACTCCTGTCAAAATTAACTTGTGACGACGGGATCTTTGTCTGAAACGATGGCCTTGGGCAACCCATGAATCTTGTAAACCTGGTTCATGTAAATTTGGGCAACTTTTGATGTTGTGTATGGGTGAGCCAGAGGTATGAAATGAGCGTACCGTGTGCACTTGTCCACAATGGCCAATAGGCAGTTGAATTTCCCCGACTGAGGTAACCCATCGACAAAGTCCATCATGATCAAATCCCAGGGCTCCTTGGGGATAGGCAATGGGGAAAGCAGTCCTGGTGAAGCAACTCTATCAGGTTTAGCCTGTTGGCACACTTGGCAATAACGGATGTACTGCTGCATGTGGGCTTTCATTTTAGGCCATGCGAACAAACGACGTACCCGACGGCAAGTCACTGGGAAACTCGAGTGTCCCCGCATGGCACTGTTGTGGAAAGCTCGGATGATTTGCTATTGAAGTGCAGTTGTTCCACCCAGTCAAATCCTTCCTCGGAATCAAATAATTCCTTGCTGAAGGGTAAATCTTCCCTTAGGATCTGCTCGAATAGCTAGTTGCTCTAACAGTCATTGAGCTTGAGGGTTACTGTTGTAACTTGCCACCACATCGTCAAGCCAAGTAGGTTGACAAATAGTTACAGCTGTCGGCACATCAGAAGTAGTTGTGCGTGAGAGGGCATCAGCCGCGGAATTCTCCACTCCTTTTTTGTACTTAATGCAGTATTGCAAACCCAGGAGTTTAGTGAGTGCTTTTTGTTGCAAAGGCGTCGTCACTCTCTGTTGCTCCAAGTGAATCAAGCTCTTTTTGGTCCGTGTAGATAACAAATTCTACATGCTGCAAATAGAGCCTCCACTGATCCACTGCTACTATTATAGCAAGATATTCTTTCTCGTATGTGGACAACCCCTGGAATCTAGTTGAAAGGGATTTGCTCATGAAAGCAATTGGTTGACCTTGCTGCTGCAGTACCGCCCCAATTCCTTTGTCGCTTGCGTCAGTTTCCACGACAAATTGTTGATTGAAATTTGGTAAAGCAAGGACCGAAGCTGAAATCAACTGCTCTTTCAACAGTCAAAAAGTTGTGTCAGTTGTGCTCGTCCAAATAAATGGAACCCCTTTCTTCAACAAATTAAAGAGAAGCCAAGCAACGATGCCAAAATTACGCACAAATCACCGGTAATAACCAAATAAATCCAGGAAGCTGTGTGTCATGGTTCTAAGTCTGACAGTAGAATAGGGGGGTAGGAATGGAGAGGCAAGATCCTAGCTATGGAGTAGTTGTATACGCAAGTGGCTTACGAGTTCAGGCCCTTCTCGGAGGAAGTAACAGCCCTACGTCTCGGAGCCCGGAGGCGGTCGACTGGATTATGTGTATATGTGTTACAGGGGTGCGAACCCTTTACACTTAGTAGGGGGGTGGCTTATATAGAATCCGCCAGACCCCTCCGGCCCTCAGTTATGCAGGGTTTAAGGTACATTAAGATCGGGAGTTACTGGTAATGCCACAAATAAAGTGCTATGATGACCATAAAAGCTACTTAATGACCGACCGTTTGCGTGCAGAGAGACTTTAGGTCTCCTGGCGGTCGAGTGGTTGGCTTCATGGTCGAGTGTCTTCGAGTCCGTCGAGTGGAACACTTCCGGGTTGATTGAAAGGTGGTTTCTTCTAGAGATGTCCTTGGGGAGGGTATCTTGGACAGGTCCATGACCCTACCCTAGGTACATAGCTTCATCATTAGCCCCCGAATGGATCGAGGTTTGAGTGGGGAAGGAGTTGAACACACTTCCGACCCATTTTTGTGCTATGAGTATGTCTTGTTCTGGATCAATGAACTTAGGTGACGACACCAACTTCTTTTTCAGTCGCCTTGATCCATTCTTTGTATCCGTCGAGTGAATTTCTTTACTTGGAGAACTCTGAACGACAGAGCGGAGGAAATCTTCCGTCTGACGAGTTGCTCTACAGCTTGCGGATTTAGCGGGATTCGAAATTCGGGAAGCGTGTGGGGCGGAGGAGGCCGCAGTAATCGGATGGGATAAGGCAGGGACGCCTCGATCTCCATGCCACCTTTTTCGCCATGTATCGCGCGCGCGACTTTTGCGGGATTTGACAGGATCGTCCGGGCCTACAAGTCAGTCACTCGGAAGTAACCTCATATAAGGCGCCGGACGGGTTTTTTTGAATAGTGCGTTCTCATTTCCTCCTCTCTTCCTCAGACTTATCCGCCGCGTTCGCTTCCGCCTCAGTGCCGCTGACCTGTGTGTGTCTCTCCGGCGATGATGGTGAAAGAGAAGACGGCGGCCCTGGAGCGGGCGAAGAAAGCAACGGCGAAGGCGAAGGGAAGGGCGACCAGTCGGGGCGGATCTTCATCGAGGGCCGGCCTGCCGCAGGGCTGGATCCAGGGCGACTGGATCCGCTCGACGATTCACCAAGAAGACCTTGATGACCTGGCCAATGGAGGACTGATCCCCCATGGACCGGCACGGCTCCCGGGTAAGGAGTCTGAGCCGCAACCTCAGGAGGGTGAGTGCGTTCTCTTGGCCACCCATGTCGACCATGGGTTTTGTTTGCCGCCTCACCCTTTCTTTTGGGGATTTCTGAATTTCTTTGGGGCGCAACTCCACCACTTCACACCCAACACCATCGTGTACCTCGCTTCTTTCATGTCTTTGTGCGATAATTTCCTGGGTTGTCGGCCTCATTGGGGTCTTTTCAAGCACATTTTTACCTGTCGCTCCCAGACGGTGAAAAAGGCCAATCCGAGTGACGAGAGAACACAAGTGATTCAGATGTGTGGGGGTCTTGGGGTTCAAATGAGGGGGGAAAGTTCTTTTCCGGTCATGATCCTACCCGACTCGGTCCGTGGATGGCAGTCGACCTAGTTCTACTACAAAGACCAGCCGACGCCAGGGCAGTCGACCGGACTCCCTCCTTTTTCCATGGACCGAGTGAGGAAGCCTTCCTATTTGAAGGTGATACCGGAAGAGAAGGCACAGGTTAAGGTGCTGGTCGAACATGTTGTCCAGCTTATCCGTGATGGGGTGACCGGCATGGACATCTTGGAGGTCTTCCTCCGCTGACGCATCCAGCCGCTTCAAGCTCGAGACCATCCGATGTGGTTGTATTCTGGCACTGAGGACACCACTCGGATCCACCCGGAGGAGGTCGAGGATGCCACGCTGGGGAGGTGGCTGGCGAGCATCACAGGGAACAAAGACAACCCCCGAGGAGCCAGGAGGATTCCTCCACACGACCAATCATACGAAGTAGACCAGGTCCAATTCTGCATCTCTGACCGTGATCCTGCTTTCTTCATTCTGTTTTCTTAAAATCAATCGACTGACTTTTGTCTTGTTTGTTGTCTTCTAGGCTACTACTGAGATGTACTCGATGCCCAACGGGGCGCAAGAACATGCCGAGGAGGAGGAGGCGAGCGGAGGCGAAAGTGAGGAGGAGTGGCAATCTGATGGTGAGGGGGAAGAGGATGACGACAGCTCCAGTGAAGAGGAGGAGGAGGAAGTCGATCCTCCTCGCACGGAAAGGCGATCCAAGCTCATCCACGACCCCGTGGTCGAGCATGGCAAAGCGACTGTGCCTGTTGGGCAGTCATCGAAACGCCCTCGGACGGCCTCTCCAGCACCGACTGAAAAAGCACCGAAGCATCCCCGAGCGGCATCATCAAAGCCGCCGAAGGCCTTGCCCAAGATGAGAATGGCCATTCCCACCATTTCTGGGTAACAGCAGAACTTGTATTTTCTCGTTTAGCATGGACAGACTCTTGGTCGACTCATTGACTAACCGTCTGGTTTCTGAAATCTGCAGTGCTGCCACCTACGAGACCTCAGCCAGGAATGAAGACCAGGAAATGGAAGACGCTGTCACCTCCAACCTTGGTATGATCTCTGTAGTTTCGCTTTTGGTCGATTGGATTTTCGCTTTTAACTTTGGATCTTTCCTATAGCTCCTCCTCATGTCATTGATCTCCCTGATGATGATGACGAGGCGCCGCTGAGGCCGAGGAGGAATAGAAAGGCGCCGGCTGGCAAGACCACTCAGACTGCATCAGTGCCTGAGGCACCGGTTCAGGATGGTGGTAATACTACTTGGAATTCCGTGTCCTTCGCTGTGCCGCTGACGAGTGCTCGACCTTCGTCGTCGACTGCTGACCCGCCTTCCCTTTTCGCCACGCACCACGTCCCAGAGGACCAAGCGGGTGTTGCTAAGGAGGCTATACGCCAGGCGGGGATCATGATGGAGCAGGTGAAGGCGATCCGGGAAGCCAGCCAAGCGGCCTATGATGCTAGCTCAGCCCTTCAGAGCAACGTCCAGGTTAGTTGGTCACCACTTGTTCTGTTAGGATATGCTATCTGAAAACTTTCTTTCCGAAGATCTTTGTATCTGTACACCCACTGGGTGTCTCGATTGAATTTTGGATTGGTGGGGGCACGCTGAGTGCACCCACTGGGTGTAGTCCCCGAGACTATGCTGGACTGCTGGTAGTCGACTGTAGTCTTTGTATTTTGAATTTCTTCACTCTAACTTCTTCACTCGGTCTGGTCGGACCATGTTGAATGGAAACTTGGAACCAGTGGGGGCACGCTGAGTGCACCCACTGGGTGTAGTCCCCGAGACCATGGTCGACTGCTGGCAGTCGACTAAGGTCTGAAGAACCTGTGTTTTTTTGGTAGATCATGATGAGACCATGGCTGACTGCTGGCAGTTAGCTATAGTGCTATAGTTTTAGGATCATAACCTCTTTGTCTCTTTCGTCTGACTGGTCGGACCAAGTCGAAAGAACCATGGGGGGCACGCTGAGTGCATCCACTGGGTGTAGTCCCCGAGACTACTGTTGAATATTTTGATTCGGCTGTAGTCTTAGAAATGTTACGATTTTTCTCTTAGTCACTCGGAAGCAACCTATCTTTGATGTCTGTCGACTGACCCTTCGCAGAAATCTTGCGAGCTTGTGGCTCTCTATACTGGATTGGAAAACAAACATATCCAGCTCGACCTTGACTTGAAGCTTGTTCAGGAGAACTTTAAGAAGGTGAAAGATGAAGCGAAAGGTATGGTTGGTGAGAATCTTGACGACTGTCCTTATCTTTCTGCCCGTTCCCGACTCTGATCTCATTGTCACTTTGCAGATAAAATGAAGGAGGCTCTGAAGAAGAAGGACCATGACCTCGCCGAGGTGCAGCAGGCGGCTTTGGACAAAAGGAAGCTTGCAGAAGAAAAAACGGCTTCAGTCGGTAAACTTGAAGAGGAGAACGCCAATCTGAAAGCTGCTCTCGACGCGGCCAACAAGAAGGTCAGTCGTCTGAAGAATGATAAGATAGCTCCGAGTGACAAGGCTAGCGAACTGGCGGGGAAGAAGAACGATCTGGAGGCTTATCTGGGAGGGATCGCCAAGAAGTTATTCATCATGCTTGAAGGTGATCTCTTCTATCCGACTGACTTGTTATCATCGACTCATCATAGAACTGTTGGCTTAACTTCGAATTGTGTTTACAGAATTCTGCCAAAACTTTGAGGAGGAGACCAGTCGAGTGGAGACAAGCTTGGACCCCATTAACTCTCCTGTGAAGGATGAAGCCGCTATGAACATGCTCCGACTAGAATGTCGTGTTGCTGGAGTTGTTGACTACCTTGCTCGACTGAAGGTTGCGGTGTCGTGAATCGACACGACACTCTGGGCGGGAGAGACGCTTCAAAATGACCTCGAGTCTCTAATGACTCGACTGAATGACGTTCCAGGTCGAGTGCAAGAATGGAAGAAATCTTCTGCCAGGTGTGGTGCTGACGTTGCTCTGTCCCTGGTCCGTGTTCACTGCAAGGATGCGCGAGAGGACAAGGTGGCGTCCATCAAAGTGGCCAATACCAAGAAGCACGACTTCCAATCTTTCATGGAGACCTTCATTGCTGCTGCCACTCGAATTGCTCACGGAATCGACCTGGACCAGTTTGTCTCACCCTCCAGTCCTCCACCTGAGGAGTAAGAAAAACTTCTATGCTTCGCCTTAAATTTGCCTCGGAATGCTGAGTGGTTTTGTAACCGATAAACTTTTACAGGCTTGACGCTCGAGCACTTCTGAATCCGTAGGATGTTATCTGAACTTGGCTTATCGTTGAATATGCTTGCATTTGCCTTCGAGCGAACTTTGTTCTTCACTCGAGATATACTTTAGTGCTTGAGACGCAGCTCTGAGGTGGAAAGTCCAGTCGACCTGCACTTCATCGCTCTTGCAGGTAGGGATGGAGCAAGGATTGTAGTTGACCTACGTCCTTGCGGATCAGGATGGAGCGCGCGTTGTATTTGTGGCGTAGCTCTGAAGGAGAAGGTAGCAGTCGACGTGCACCTCGTCGTCCTTGCAGAGCGCACATTGTATTTGTGGCGTAGCTCCGAAGGAGAAGGTAGCAGTCGACCTGCACCTCGTCGTCCTTGCAGAGTGCACGTCGTATTTGTGGCGTAGCTCCTAAGGAGAAGGTAGCAGTTGGCCTGCACCTCGTCGTCCTTGCAGAGCGCACATTGTATTTGTGGCGTAGCTCCTAAGGAGAAGGTAGCAGTCGACCTGCACCTTGTCGTCCTTGCTGAGCGCACATTGTATTTGTGGCGTAGCTCCGAAGGAGAAGGTAGCAGTCGGCCTGCACCTCGTCGTCCTTGCGGATCAGAATGGATTAAATACTTAGGCGAGTATTGGACTGCAGCTAAGCCCCCGAGTGGGAGGGTTGCTCTCCACTCGGTAGGATTTTCAAATACTTAGGCGAGTACTGGACTGCAGCTAAGCCCCCGAGTGGGAGGGTTGCTCTCCACTCGGTAGGATTTCCAAATACTTAGGCGAGTACTGGATTGCAGCTAAGCCCCCGAGTGGGAGGGTTGCTCTCCACTCGGTAGGATTTTCAAATACTTAGGCGAGTACTGGACTGCAGCTAAGCCCCCAAGTGGGAGGGTTGCTCTCCACTCGGTAGGATTTCCAAATACTTAGGCGA
>NC_041391.1:297530437-297543529 GCF_002162155.2 Triticum dicoccoides | reverse complement strand
AGTGGGAGGGTTGCTCTCCACTCGGTAGGATTTTCAAATACTTAGGTGAGTACTGGACTGCAGCTAAGCCCCCGAGTGGGAGGGTTGCTCTCCAGTCGGTAGGATTTTTAAATACTTAGGCGAGTACTGGACTGCAGCTAAGCCCCCGAGTGGGAGGGTTGCTCTCCACTCGGTAGGATTTCCAAATACTTAGGCGAGTACCGGACTGCAGCTAAGCCCCCGAGTGGGAGGGTTGCTCTCCACTCGGTAGGATTTTCAAATACTTAGGTGAGTACTGGACTGCAGCTAAGCCCCCGAGTGGGAGGTTTGCTCTCCACTCGGTAGGATTTTTTAAATACTTAGGCGAAACAGATTCGCATCTAAGCTCCCGAGTGAGAGGCTTGCTCGTCACTCGGTAGGGATTTTTTTACAAACTTAGGCGAAACGGATTCGCGGCTAAGCCACCCATTGGGGGATTTCTCACGTAAACAAAAGCAACAACAATCACTGGGAAAATTATAACACTCTTGTCTTTGATAAACAAACTACAGAGGAACTTTTTATTACATCTCATCTGAGTGAGTACTTAAGTATAAAAGGGGCAGAGCAGCTCCGCATTCCAAGCTCGTGGCTCGTCAATTTGGCGATCGACATTGTAAAGACGGTATGCTCCATTGTGGAGAACTTTGGTGACGATGAAGGGGCCTTCCCAAGTAGGAGCGAGCTTGTGTGGCTTCATTTGATCCACTCGGAGGAGCAAATCTCCTTCTTGGAAGGCTCGACTCTTCACGTTTCTGGCATGGAATCGACGCAAGTCCTGCTGATAAATAGTCGATCGGATCATGGCCATCTCTCTTTCTTCTTCCAAAAGGTCGACTGCGTCCTGCCGGGCTTGTTCTGCTTCATCTTCAGAGTAAAGCTCGACTCGGGGTGCATTGTGAAGCAGGTCACTCAGCAGAACTGCTTCAGCTCCATAGACTAGAAAGAATGGAGTTTGCCCAGTCGACCGATTAGGAGTGGTCCTCAATCCCCAAAGAAATGATGGAAGTTCGTCGACCCATGCGCCTGCTGCGTGCTTGAGATCACGCATCAACCGGGGTTTCAATCCTTTGAGAATTAGACTGTTTGCTCGTTCCGCTTGTCCATTCGACTAGGGGTGAGCGACTGAAGCGTAGTCGACTCGTGTACCTTGAGAGGCGCAAAAGGCTTTGAACTTGTCGGAATGGAAGTTCGACCCATTATCAGTGATGATGCTATGCGGAACTCCATATCTGAATATCAACTCTCTGACAAAACTGATAGCAGTGCAAGCATCGAGATTCTTGATAGGTTTAGCTTCAATCCATTTAGTAAACTTGTCGACTGCTACTAGCAAGTGAGTGAAGCCGCTCCTGCCAGTTCTCAGTGGTCCAACCATATCCAACCCCCAAACAGCGAAGAGCCAGACGAGTGGAATGGTCTTCAAGGTTGAGGCGGGTTTGTGTGACATATTGGAATAGAACTGACATCCTTCACACTTGTCGACTATCTCCTTCGCCATTTCATTTGCTCTTGGCCAGTAAAATCCTGCTCGGTATGCTTTAGCCACAATGGTCCGAGAGGACGCATGATGACCACAGGTCCCCGAGTGGATATTGTCAAGAATTATTTGACCTTCTTCTGGTGTTATACATTTCTGGCTGACTCCAGTCGCGCTTTCCCTGTACAACTGTCCCTTTATCACAGTAAAGGCCTTGGATCAACGGACGATCTGTCGAGCCTCTTCTTCGTTCTCCGCGAGCTCTTTCCTTAGGATATACGTGATGTACGACACTGTCCAGTCGGGAGTGATGACCAAATCTTCCATGATCAGGTCGACCACAACTGGCTCAACTTACCGTAACACTTTTTGGCTGCGGGGCTTCTTCGGTGAAAGGATCCTCTTGAACTGATGGTGTGTGGATGTGTTCCAAAAACACATTACTGGGAATGGATTCTCTCTTGGAACCTATTTTTGCCAAATCATCAGTCGCTTGATTTTTCAGTCGGGGTATATGATGAAGCTCTAACCCCGTCGCCGCAGAATAACAGGGGGTCTGGGTGAGTGGAGGGATGGCCTAGCCAACGGTGGGAGTAGTAGGGAGCGGTGAGGCCTCCGCGGCAGCACAGCCGGCCACGGGAGGCAGGAGCAGGCGGCACGACCGGCGCTGCTTTGGGCGGCTGGAGCAACAAGACCAGAGGTTGAAGAAGCACGACGGCCGTTGGATGGACATCGTATGGTCGCTACAGCTAGAATCGTTTATATTGACTAAGTTGACAAAGCCCTTGGTACGTCAACTTAGTAGGCCCACAGGTTAGCTTCCGAAACGGTGCGCCCCAGATGTCAGGGGGATGAATCATTTTTGGGCGGGTGAAGCTAGAATATCCAAGATTGAAGAAGAAGCACGACATTTGTTGGATGGACATCCAACGGCCACTGCTGCTAGAACCGTGTGTTGACTATAAGTTGACAAAGCCTTGCATACCTGTCAACTCTGTTTTTTTAGGGGACGCGTCAACTTAGTAAGGCCAGAAGTGTGTGGCAGAGAACTTATAGCCCATTTGAGATTTGTAAGAATGTGTAGCCCATTTTTGAATTCTAATGGAATTTACTACAGCCCATTTACAGTTTGTTAAAAGTACAACCCATTTCAACCAACCATTCAAAACAGAATTCAATAAAATTTCCCACATTTTGATGGGATCCAAATATTTTTATCCCAAAATTTTAGTCAGATTAAATACAATTTCAATATAAATTTATATTGCGTAAAAATCTAACAAAACATTCCGCTCGCAACAATTAATGAAATTAAAATTTTCAATATTCCAAAAATAATATTTCATAAAGTAATCACTGTTTGGTGCATCTTTTTATAGTTACTACCCAGTTTTTATAATTACATCCCATTTATTATTTCTTAAAGCCCATTTTCTTGTTAAGCCTAATGCATCCCTCCTAGGAAAGATTTGCAGTCCAGCGGGGCGGAGAATAACAACTTGACCTTGCCTGGGTATTCCTAAAAAAAGTATAGCTGGGCTAGCCATTTTCAGCTTGAAAAAAATTAATATCTGGGCTAGATATCTGGCCTGGGCTAGACGGGCCACAGCCCGCCCAGTTAATACCTGCAGCGATGTTTTCGTTGTTGTTCAGAGGAGAAAAATTAATATCTGGGGTAAACATCGAAAACTCTGCAGTGCTCACACCTCAAAAACACAAATACTGCTCGAGCTGCTTGGTCCCAGCTGTCGGCCACTTCTTGTGCAATTCTCTCGTTTATTGACTACTCCCTCCTTTCCAGTTTATAATGCTCAATTCAAAAATCTCACCAATCAAGGTAGATGGCGAGTGGTGGAATACTTTTTCTAGTTTTGCGAAAGCACCTAATTAACGCTCTTGTTATCCTCAAAAAATTATGTTTATCAATGCATTAATTGCAATGCATGCATGCATAAAGTACATGCATTGGTCAATTTTCTCTTAATACTTGCATGCAATGATTTAATGCACCTTGGAATCTGAACATGTGATGGAAAAAAACCAAATTGAGCCTTATAAAATGGAAAAACTAAAATTTTGAGATAAGCCCTATAAACCGGAAAGGAGGGAGTACATAGGTAGACAATGGTGTGGGACCATGATGTCAGGAAACCAGGAGGAACAAAAATAAATTATATTTATATATGTATATATAATAAGGAGGCACTTGCGTACGTGAGGCTATGGACCTGGTGGATCCCCATTGTCATCCTATCGAAGTAAAGTGATCTCCTCGCCCGCGCGCGCTTTCTGCCCGAAACAGTCAGCACCGGCTGCCCCGCTTTCCGGTGCAGGCGATTGCTCCGCCTTCAAACGACACAAGTGCCGTCCGTCCGTCCATCTGCCACACACATTAATGATACGCGGTTGCCGAGGCGGCTACTCCGGTGTCACACATCCGTCCCTCCGCCCGCCCACCATTGCTATATAAACTGTTGTGCCGGCCATAGCCGCTGTCATCCGCATCCGTTGCCTTTCTCCTTTCCACACCACTACTGCCCACCATGGCTTCCTCGCGCTCCAGCGCTCTTCGGGACGGGCGGACGACGGACCACAAGGAGATAGCAGCCATTGCTGCCGACCGGCTGGTCGGCAGGCAACCGGAGGACGACGACGTCCCAATGGAGAACATGGTAGTCAACGATCCGGCGCCAATCCCCTCCTCAGTGCCATCCTTGCCGGTGCATTGCACCATGACCATCGGCGAGGCCCGTGCCCAGTATATTGACAGGGTGAGGCAGATGCGTGAGGAGAAATTCCGGGAGGCGCAGGCCGACACCGCCTACAACCACCATCTCCTCCAGGAGCACCTGCAGCCGGAGGAGCAGATCACCGCGGAGTGGACGGAGCAGGAGGCGCTGCTCGACTCATACCGCTCCGCCCGAAAGGGCCGCCTCGAGCACTGGCGGTACCGCATGTGGGTTGCGGAGGCTGCAGCTGCCTACAAAGAGGCTAGCAAAGAGGGCGATGAAGCGGGCGAGGCACTGTTTGGCGAGACCGAGGACGAGGCAGAGGACAATGCCGGCTCCGACGAGTCCCCGCTCCGCTGGCGTCAACGATGCCCTGCTCCGCCGACGCCCCGCGGCGCCAACAACGAGGCAGAGGACACCACCGGCTCCACCGAGGCCCCGCGGCACCAAAAACTAGGCAGAGGACACCGCCGGCTCAGCCGAGGCCCCACCATGTCAGCAATGTGGGGGAGGATTTCCACCGCTCCGCTGAGGCGCCGCCCGCCGGCAACGAGACAGAGGCATCGCCGGCTCCGCCGAGGCCCCGCCCCGCTGCCAACGAGGCCGCGCCACACAGAAAATGAGGAAGAGTAGAACACGGTAGGTCTCCGCCGCTCGGGTCCAAGTAAGGCCACCGCTGCTACCCTCCGGTTGAAGCCAAGCTAGGCGGGTTGACCATTGACGGCCGGTTAGCTTCTTGGCGGCAACGTGGAGTCAGAGAGCTACGCTGGAGAAGAACGCTGCCTCTACTTAACTGCTGGTGCAGTTGGCTGACTGACACGTGGGCCCAATAGGCCACATGTCAGTTACGCAACCGCACCCGCAGTTAAGTCACTGAAGCTTCTGTTCAGCTCAGTGGGACACAGGTGGGTAGCTTTGGTTAATTAATTATACCTCCAGTGCACCCCTCTTTAGTTTTTTTTGAAAAAGGAGGATGACCCCCGGCCTCTGCATCTGGGAGATGCATGCGGCCACAAACACGCCTTTTTAGTTGAAGAATGTATGAAATGTAATGAAATCCGGCATGTTTATATGAAATCCGACCGTGTATGAATGAATTTATTTCTATTAGTTCGAATTCATGTATCACTAGCATTGGATGAACATGCAAAACAATACGTACTAGCATTATTCCCAGGGAGATCACCACGTTTGCAGCAATTTCACATATACTCCCTCCGGTCCTTTCTAGTATGCATACAAGTTTTGTCTGCAGTCAAAGTATCTCTACATTGACCAATCTTATATAAAAAGGTATACACTTTCACAATGTGCGAAGTAAAAAGGAACAGAAGGAGTACAAAGAGTTTGAGCAGCTTTTTAGCATTTCTGTACATTGCAATCAAACAAACAGGCCTGGCGATTCATAGAGAACATTCAAAACAATCGATGATTATGCATCTCAGCGACTCACATGTCAGAGGCAATATTTACTTCACAACTAAATAATAAAGAAAAAATTGATAGCCGCTGCTGACAGCAAAGGGCGTCCCATTCAAAAATATCAAACGCATATCTTGCTAAAATCAATGAGCAAAATTTGACAAGGTTGTCCCATTCCAAAATATCAAATGCCTACGATTGTGGAATGGGCAGGGTTTACCATCAGTTCAGACATTGACATGGCACCTCGTGCTAAATAAACCAACTGTTCTTTTTGTGCAGTTCCACCAAAATCAACCAAATTCGCACGTAGCTTGTATGATTTCGCCCTTATATGTTGCAACGCCTTGACCTTATGGGCACCTCCTTTCTTGTGGTGGAAATGAATGATTCGATGTATTCATGAACATTTTGTGCAGTTCCCATTGAAATCAAGCTGAGCACCCCTGTTTGCACAAATACAAAAAAGTGATTAGTATAAAGCAAACTGTACTATGAATTGACAGTTTCAACAGGCACATACATGGTCCATGTAGAGCACACTTTTAGAAAAATGGAACTCACCAGAAAGAATCCTAGAACAACATTGTACTCGCGCATCACGGCAAAAAAATGGAGATTTGTCAGTCCTTCTAAGGTGAAGTTAGTTTGGTCTTGCGGGGAGTAATGTAACCATCCTTCAACTGCTCCTTCTGATGAGAAGATAGACAGTGCTTCTTCATCCTGGCATAATCGGAACTAGTCACTTCACGTACTCCATATTCTTCTTCAGAGGAAGATGATCCTGTTGTGCAAAGACAAGAGGACTACTAAATGCTAGCATCCATGTTTGCTCGAAAAAAAGGAAAGGAAATATTTAAAACAGCACAGATGAAGCACTTCCCAAGGACAATACCACTTTTTCATGACAGTATCTAAACAGTAGCACAACACCAATAGAGATGACAAAGCTCAATCATATGGATGAAATCAGTGGGCCAGTACCAACCTTTGTCGGGAGGCTGATTGTGTAGAGCATACAGATGAGGCACTTCTCGGGGACCATCTGTTGCTATCTAGGGGGGTGGCCATGCTTACTATATACTCCTCGATTAGTTTAATGTTTCCAACATCTTCTTGTGTAGTTCCACTAAAATATATGGTATCTTCAAAGAAGATCCTGTTTGCACAAGTAGAGATAATTACGTATGGCATCAAATCAGTGGCAAAACAATTGCTCGTTCCAGCCATAGCAATAAATTAAGATGCAAAACTATATCATTACTTGTGTCATCACAGTTCCAGTGCTTCATTACAGCACCGGGAGTTGATTTTTGTTTTTCTTCCGCTTGTTCTTCCCCGTCATCACTTGGTTCAATAATAGACAAGCTTCGCCTTCAATGTAAGATTTGGCATGTCAATTAGGGAGCACAAGTATAGTACTAAACTTAATTTTCTGATGAAAGTGGCAAAATACAGGCCAGCAGTTGTGAAATATCCTTATCTTACCTCAATGGGATATTATGATGCACATACAGATTGGAAGTCTTGTCTCCATTTGTGCAGTTCACTAAAATCAAGCAACATTATCGTACAAGTAGCACAACATATGAAAGCACACTGCAGAATCATGTGAAAGAAGGCTAGTACTGACCTCTCATGATGCGGAATTCAAACAACTCACAAGAAGAAGATCTGAACCAAATTCGCCTTAACGGATAGGAAGTAAGATCTCCTCTTGTGCAGTTCCACTAAGATCAAGCAATCAAGCAACATTGTCGGTGTGACATTTTGGTTGAACTGCACAAAACACTCTTAAAACAAAAGTGTTTTGTGTAGTGCAACAAAAGGTCACAATGGCAACGAGGTGAAGTAGATAACCCTGTTTACACAGAGGTGCAAAGGAAACAATTAGTGGTCAATAACGGTGGATGACACAGAAGCCAACAAAAAGAAGCATCTACCTTATCTAAATGGGAAAGAAAGCAAGACAGTAGCATTTCTCAAACGGTGTCATTGATTAATATTAACATAGAGATTATATTAACAATAAAATTCGTTAAACATGTAATTTGCTTTTAATTGTGGCATTGCATCAATTTTCCAGCGACATTATTAGATGGTGTTTGTTTACAGGGACATTTTGGTGTAGGGACTAAAAAAACTCCGTGTTAGTCACATCTAAACCAAACAGGAGGGACTTTTCGGGACTAAAAGTGGGCATTTGGGACTAAAGAAAGAAGACCCCGAGGGAGTCTTTTTGGGACTTTTTCCAACAGTTGCCCCTGCCACGCATCGCACCTTGTTTTTATTAGTTCATTACTAGGGGTAATATGGTCTTTTATCATGTCATTTAATAACATCTAGTCCATGTTTAGTCCCTGGAACCAAGCAAGTAGGGACTACAGAGTTTTTAACCAAACAGGGCCATAGATTAACAACAGCTAATGAGTTGCATGGGACAGTGGACGCACCAGCACTATGTGCATCTACCGATGTACTGTGGTCATGCACAGTCTGTTGCAACAAAGAACAAACAACCAAGGAGCATATTTGTGTTGGTCCCAGTTTTGTTATCTTTAGACACCTTTCCCTATGTGAGCGCAGCAAATCTAGTCCTGCTCAAACTCTACAGCCTTGTCCATTCCTTTCCTTTTTGAACTAGTACTTTCACCCCTTCCTTTCCTCTTTGAACCACGTCCTAGATTTATGCGATGCAACTTTCCCCACTACTTTCCCCCATTCCTTTCCTCTTTGAACCACGTCCTAGATTCATGCTATATAACTTTCCCTCTTCATTTCCTCTTTGAACCACGTCCTAGATTCATGCTATATACAACTTTTCCCACTACTTTCCCCCACTCCTTTCCTCTTTGAACTATGTCCTAGATTCATGGTATACATGCAGCTAGAGCAATGCATGTGGAGTAAGTAAAATATACCTTAAGGTTCTTGGGGCGTGGTTCGGTGGGCGACGGGACGACGACGAAGAAGAAGGGGTCGGAGGCCCTCCCGCGCCGCCGCTGGGTGGAAAGTGAACAGCAGCGCCGGTAGTGGATTCCCTCCCTCGCCGATAGCGACAGCGTTAAGCCTCCTTCCCTTCCCGGCGAACGGATCCTGCCGGCTCTTTGAGCAGCAGTGAGGGGAGAGAGAGTCCAACGAAGTCTTGTTTAGATCTGGAGAGGGCGAGATTGTGTGAAGAGAGCAACTACAAGCACTAAGGATCCAGCAGGAGAGGGCGAGAGAGTGTGAAGAGAGCAACTACAAGCGCTGAGGCTCCAGCGTGTGTATATATACTGGAGAGAGAGTGTGAAGCGCGCAAACCCTAGAAAACATTTTGACCAGTCAAAGAATCCTCCTGGCAAAAATTATGCTCAAGTGTAGTTATCGAACCCGAGACCTCAAGTTTGATGAGCGAACAAGCTAACCAGCTACACAACCCTCCCGTTATGTTCAACGAGAGGAAAATAACCTTTTATACATTCCTGCATTCGTGTGACAGGCATGCCGTGTTTGTGTGTGTGTGTGTGTGTGTGTGTGTGTGGGAGTCATTAGGATTTCAATCATAATCGTATCATGTGGCTTTGGTGGTAAGACTATCCAAAGTGGTGCAGAAATAATGCAGCCTTAGTCACCTTACCTCTCTCCACGTAGTATGTTGGGTCCCACCAGTCAGAGGGTGAAACAAACAAATTAATAAGAAAAATTGAAAACGCCAGCGGTGTATCTTACTACCTCACACATCTCGCTACTGCTCGGGAACACTGTCCAATTGATCACTCTGTTCGCTCACGTACTATTTTAAGTGAATCCTTATTATTACATGCACACAAATTTTGGGCACTTGTATTCGACTTAAGTCAGTGTGCCACCATATCTCATATACTTACTACTCCCTCCGTCTAGGTGTAATAAGTCACGTTAGAAGGTGCAACGGGACCAAGGTGCGTGCGTGTGCGTGTGTGTGTTTAACAACATGTATGTGTTAGAGAGTGCGACAGATCGACCTACTCCTACAGAGATATGGTGTGTAGTGTATGATTTTAGCCGCGAGAGTCGGTGCATCCTCTCGTTTCCGAGCGTGTCCGGTAGGGAGATGCGGACAGCTGCCACGCCCGCTCCTGACCAGCCTGGCCCACCCAAAGCCCCTCCACCGCCCGCGCGTGCTTCCCGCCCAAAACGGTCAGCGCCGCTCCAAAGAATCGGTGCCGCATTCATGCCCGGGCAGAGCGGATGCGACCTCTCACTGGCGCAAGAGTGATGGTTGCTTCGTCCGTCCAACTTACTGCTGGGTCTATGTGATTTGATGGCTCATTGGTCTTTATTACTGAGGTGATAGGACTGTTGGATGTCCCACGCTTTCGGCGAAAGGAGGTAGTAGATTACAATTTTCTCCATTCTTACAGTGGAGGAGTGCAAGAGCAGTGAAAACACACAGGCTCAGTGATTACATGGCCCACCTCACACTATCACCGTGCGACACCTAACTCTTTACATAGTACTCCCTCCGTTCCTAAATATTACTAGATGAGTCCCCGCCCGTTGCCGCGGAACAACGGTATATCTCTCTGCGCAAAATTATCGATTTCACAGAACTAAAAAAATAATCTATAACCGCATGACAAATGTGGTAGCCAAACTAAATAAACTCCCATCATCATTTAGATCATCCCACATAAGGAAAAAGATCAGCCAACTCCTACTACATAATGGGATTATATTTTTCTTTTTGACATGTTAATGGGACTTAAAAGCTCACTTACATGCATGCTAGCAGTGCATGCTTGCATGCAGACATGTTGATGTGATTTAAAACCCACTCACATGCATGTGCCACGGTATTTCTGCATGCTTGCATGTGGCTTAGTGCTGAGCCTCTCAAGGTCTAGATCAGACGGCTATTATGACTGATTTACTTCATCTAACGGCTACGTCAATTTTGATGATGTGGCTCAAGGAGAGGATAGAGAATTCCTAGTAGTGGGGGCTAGCTATTACTAGTAGATAAGTCTTTGTAGAGATTCCACTAGGTGAACTACATACGGAACAAAATGAATGAATCTACACTTAAAATGCATCTATATACATCCGCATGTGGTTAATGGTGAAATCTCTACAAAGACTTATATTTAGGAATGGAGGAAGTACTAGTATAGTACTAGTACGTACTGTAATTTATCAGCGAGATAAATTTGTACAATGCTATGAAGTTTCCAGCTCCTGTTACATGTATCTTGCGTCCAAGGTTGCCCGTTGCAACATTTCATCAAATACAAAGGAGACTAACATGCATGCTATTGCATCTCAATGATTACATATCATAGCAAATATGTACTCCCTCCGTTCCAAAATAAGTGTCTCAACTTTGTGCAAACTTTAGTACAAAGTTGTACTACTACTAAAGTTGACACTTATTTTGGAACAGAGGCAGCTAAAGAAAAAAACGATCAATGCAGTCCCTAGCCCTTGAACCGTGAACCCTGACCAGGCTTCAATTTGCTAGCAACGTTCAAGCTTCCTAATAAATGAAGTTTGCAACCTTTTGACCATCGGATCATTTTGTGCAGTTTCACCAAAATCGAGATGAGCATCCCTGTGGCAAAGAAATTGAAGAAGCATGATTAGAATAAGATTACTAGGACTAGTTGATGAGATATAAACTCATCACAAATACAGTACGTAGAAGCCAATAGAGGTATCAGGTATGTGCGGGGCAAAGAAGTAGAGAAATATCCACAGGGAGTGATGTGGGCAGCTGGAGCAGTGGTGCAAGCCGGCTGTAAAGGGAGTTGTACCTGAGGGACGTAGCTCGACCTTGAGGAGGGCGGCGGGAGGCGGCAACTGCCCACGTCGCGGTAGTGAGCAAGGGACGAAGGCAACCTCACCGGCTTTGTGAGAGAGAACGGCGGGGACCCCTGATCGAGACGTGCCGACAGTGGGTTTTCGCCGTCGGCGACAGCCACCGCATCTACACTAAGCATCCACCCCTTCCCCAAGTGGACGTGATCCGCCGAGATGTTAGAGATGTGGCCACAGTCGTTTTGTGCGAGAGTGTGTGAAGAGAGCAACCCCAGCAAGCAACCGTGTAGGCTGGCCCATCCTGACTATGTATATAGTGGAGCGGTTTCCTTTTCTCTCCATATGAACCTATCATATTGCGTACGTGCCACTGAAGAAAAATATATATTTATAAATGACGCGACACCTACTACTCGTTCTCCTATAACCTTGCGCTTGGCATCTCCAAAATATTAACCTTGCGATTGGCTCTTCGCCTCTTCGGGAAGTCGAGCAATAATGGTAGTGCAGTATATATCGTTCTGGCTATATGAGACCGAATGAATTGCTGCACGTCCACCACGTGGGCGAGGGTCGAGGGGCGAGGGAGAGTGCTACTACATACGGACCAAAATGAGTGAATGTACACTCTAAAATACGTCTATATACATCAGTGTTTGGAGTATGTACTAGTAGTTCATATTGAAATCTACTAAGGACATATATATATTCCAAACAATATGATATAATCTCTATAACCAAGGTAGTAGGGACGAGGAGTAAACAGAGGGAGTAGTAAATTTTTCTCCTCGTCCTGCGAGCCACCGCGCGCATGGGCGAGGGAGGAGCAAGCTTCACTTCATCCTGCGAGCCACTGCGTGCATGGGTGAGGGAGGAGCAAGCTTCACTTCATCCTGCGAGCCACCGCGCCCGTGGGCGGGGGAGACGGCGTACTAAGCAAGCTTCTCCTCGTTCTGTGAGTTGACGAGACACATCAAAAGTACTCCAGTGTATAGAGCCTTGCCTCTAAGGTAGGCCCCACATGGTTTGCCTCTTTTTTAATTTAACATAACGCGTCAAGTTGCAATTTGTTTGTTCACCCGTGGTAGACGATCCTCCCTCCACCAAGTGGACAACCAGTACACGTGCCAAATTACCACGTGGGCTGCCTTTTTCATACATAAATGAGCTCCACCGTGTACCCGCGCGGGTGTGGTTGGGAAAGAGAAGGGAGTACGTGCGCCGTGCATGCACCTCTTCTCTTCGTGCACGTCCCCCACCTACATGGGTGTGTGTGAGAGATACAAACCACGTTCGTGAGTGTTTTTTGTTTTGTGGTGGGGGGTGAGGGTGGGGTGGGGGGTTGATTTTGTGAATTATTTGTGGGAATATGTGTCGATGACATCTCAAACAAAATTTTGCATGCAATGTGTGTGAAATGGAGGCCTATCCATATCATACATAGAGGGTCGGGCAATCCACGAGAAGAGAGGGAGGGGTCATACCTATTGATAGAGTCGAAGAGAGGATCAAGTACGGGTGGGTGCGAGATCGATGAAGAGAGCCATCGAAATTGCGTGTGTGTGTGCAAGTCAAAGATATAGGGCGACTGGCCTACCAGAACGTTAGAGGGTACATGTCAAGTTTGTGTGTGGCAGGGAGACATGACTAGAGCGCTTGATGTAT
>NC_041391.1:297524934-297530167 GCF_002162155.2 Triticum dicoccoides | reverse complement strand
GTAGGCAGAGGCCTAACTATAGAGGTAGAATGACTCGTATATGTGTTGAGAAGGAGAGACCCAGCTATGTCATGAGGGAGATCGGTCGACATCCATACATAACTGAAGGACGGGAAATATGATGGGACACACACAGAGAGAGAGAGGAGAGAGAGAGAGGGAGGGAGAGGGAGGGAGAGGGGTAGAGTGCTGGATGGGTGATGGAGTTGTTTCTCGGAGATGTTGGGAGAGGCCTACTAGACAAACTGAGGGTGGAACTACAATGTTATCAATAAGAGTGGGGATGTATTTCTGTGTGTGCCTGTGCGTGATAGATCTGTCGGGACACATCCATGGATGATGAAGGGGAACCATGTGTTTGGTAAGCAAACCTAACTAGATCGGTAGATCAATTGTTGTTTGTCAGAGGAAGGGAGAGACACAACTAATGAGGTAGATCGATCGATGTGTGGATAAAAACGAGTTATAAGGACCTAGCTGGCTATATGTATAGCGAGAGATCGGTCGGTGTACGTCCATTTGTTAGAGGCAAATAAGGCCCAGCGAGACGGATAGACAGAGAGAATGGAGCTAGGAGGTGGTGCGAGAGGCCCAACTACTAGCTAGATAGGGGGAGGAGTGTGCGATTGTGAGATCGATTAAAAGAGGGGTAAGAGTTTACACGTGTGTCTGACCATATGAGAGACACGAGGCAAGGAAACATAAAGGAGGAGATTGAAGTTGTGTGTGTATGCTGTAGGCAGGCATCGCTGGAGAGGTTTATCGATCGGTGTGTGTCGGAAAGGAGTTGTGGAGACTCTGGGAGAACGACCTAAAGGAAAAAATGAATGTGCCCGGTGGATAGAATGCCGAGGGAGGGGGAGGGCGAGGAGGGCGTGTGCATGCACGAGAGGAAGTTAGTGGTAGCTACAAACGTTAGAGGATTGTGTGGGTGTAAGTGACTAACAAAGATCATAATTTGATATGAAAGCAGATTAATATATTTGAATAGGAGATCATAGTGTTTTAAACATTGCATGCATGAATATAGCGGTGATACATGTGCTGTGCACATGTTATACCATAATGTGATAATGCATGGCGTTTGCAACTCACAGCTAAATGCCGAACAATCTAAACCATACTATACATCAAACAATCTCACATTTTATTTGAATTTGTGATAATGTGCGGCGTTTGCAGCTTACAACTAAATATCGAGCAATCTAAACAATACTATATATCGAACATTCTCACATTGTTTTTGAATTTGTGTTAATGTGTGGTGTTTGCAACTCACATCTAAATACTTGTAGGCGTAGGGGGCGGGGCAACATACATAATGTGATAAACACATTATACATATGAGACATGGTTTAGATTATGAAGATCTAGCTAGAGCTAGAAATGTAATGTGATTTGAAATCAAAATAAAGTGGATTCAAAAAATCTAGTTCGAGTTCATATAGTACACATAGTTCATATGTAACTCGATACTGATCATGTGGTGTGCTGTCAAGATAATACACAAACAATGGTTTAACTTGACAATAATGATGATTGTAGATCTTATTAAAACAGAGAAACGAATTCAAATGCTTTGACTTCACAACAATCATTACTGTAGATCTTATTCAAATTTAGTTCATATTGAAGCGGTAGTATATACGTTTCAAATGCACTAAAACGTTCATTTGAGTAGTAGGTTGCATGCATTATACACGTAGCGAAATATTTTAATTGAACATAACATGAATTCAAAGTTTTGAATGACATTTGTAGTGCGCATTGATTTGGTACAGTACACGTTAGGCTTGTCCGGAAATTTCAACCCGCGCCTTGTTAGCCCGAAATATTTAAGATATATCTTTGTCTCGTTGTGCTCCGACAACTCCCTCCGTCTCAACCCACACCTTGCTATTCCGAAATTACAACGCGCGCAAAAACTCCCACCTCCTGTGAAATCCAGACACGCGAAATGCCCATGGTACCCCTGAACCAAAAGAACCGCCTCAAATCGGTGGGGGGTACTTCCGTAACTTACCCCACATTTCGGACAAGCGCGTCTCTAACCATGGTTCCCCACTGCCATCCCATGCGCCCACCCATCCATACACAAAGGCCGCGAAAACCCGCGACGAAACCCCACACCCTGCTCCGTCCGCCACCCAGCCGGAGCTTCTTCCCTGACGACGTCGTCCGCAGCAACACCTCGATGTCCCTCATCCACCGTACCGGATGAGGATCCATCGTCGATCTCATCGTCCCGCCGGTTCAGCCACCCCGTCCTCCACCTCCAAGGAGCTGCCCCGACGTTCCCCTCGTCTTTCGCGCCACCTCCATTCTCACACCGCCGTCTTCACCTGCACCACCGGAAGAGCATCATCATCACCGTTTTGTCGGATGAAGCTGCGGCCTAATCGGCGTCACCAAAGAGGTTGTACACTAATCGCCGCATTTTCTTCTTGATTCGATCTCACGGTGCTGCCGGCGCTCGGTCCCGAGCCGACACGGCGTGGCTCCATCCACGGCGGTGTCGCCGGCCACTTCCTCCACGGCGTCGCTCCCTCGGCGGCGACGTCCACATCAATAGGAGTTGCTGCTACTTTAGCTCTCGCTCGCGCTGCTGCTCTGCTCTTGCTCTCGGTCCCCTGCCTGGTCTGCTCTTGCTATTGCTCTTGCTCGCGCTGTTGCTCTCTCTCTTGCTCTTGCTTGCGATGCTGCTCCGATTTGGCTACACTTCAGTCGACTGAATCGACTTTTGGGTCAGTCGATTTCCATGGGGTGGGCTCGCTAGGGTGAAGGAAGAACCAGCCGCAGCGGGGAGGGGGGCTCGCCGGAGAGGTACCCCACTATCTATCTTAGGTTCAGGATGGGGGCGGTGGTCGCCGGCGGTGGCGGGGCGTTGGCGGGGCGGTGGCATGGGGATCGCCGGAGAAAAAGCTCGGCACGGGGGGGCCTAGAGGGATGGCCGGGGCGGCGGCGGACCGGCGGTGGGGAGTGTTTTCGGGGCGGGCGGGCGGCGGGGGGCTGCTGTTTGGCTGGTGGTGGCTGGCGGCTCAGGGGGGGTGAAGGTTGAAGATGAACCACAGGCCCTTGATTTCGTATCCAATGGCTGCAAAATCGACTGACCAGAGATGAAAAAGTCAGTCGACCGATGTGTAGCCTCACCTTGCTAGTGCGTTCAGTTTCGACAGCAAAATTCAGTTTCGACAACAAAATTCAGTTTGAACAGTTAGGTTCAGTTTCGACAGTTAAGTTTAGTTTCGACAGTTAAGTTCAGAGATGAGCGGCTGATGTATTTTACATCTTGCACTTTGTGGTTATGTATTTTACGTCATGTATTGGAGATGCTATTAGAATTCAACTCAGGTTAACGTTGTTCGTTGTCTCTCTTGTCCTGCTTCAACCTCGGCGTCGTACAACTCACTGGAGCTGCTCCAATGATGAAACCCTCCATCACAGCGGAGTAGTACCTTGGGCTCCATCTCCAGACGCCTAAGATCTTCTTCCCCTCCTCCGACAGCAAAGTCAGCCGGAGCATCCTCACCGGCCAACCTAATCACGCTGAGATCGACATCGCTTCGCCAAAGAGGTTGTACACTTGTTGCATCTCTTTTTTACTCTACATGTTATATATATTGTCCACTAAGCACACAGATTTGTTCCTTTAGTGTCTCCTTGAAAGAAAAAACGTAGGAATTTTAATTTTCACTTGTCCTCCTTTTCAAATTCCTATTCATGAAGCACAAGACTAAGAGATAGTAGCATAATAGCATTATAACCGTACATTTTCTTGTGGTTTGACTTAATCTCACCATGCTTCTTTGCATCCTGTGATCTTCCAATTGTTGTGAATCAAACATCCAGATTGGCAGAAATCCTGTGTTTTTAAATTCTCTGTTTTGCACGTGCATTCCTATCCTATTCCTGTCTATTTCCTATCCCTGCATTGTTGGAATCCTCCAATTCAAACGAGCCCTTACAGAATTAGTTCTCTTACAGATAGTTGTCAAAGAAAACCTTGCGTGGTTTGTCCCGGTCCTGCTGCGCCGTCGTCCACCCCAGCTCAGCTGCTCCAATGACAGAAGGGTCCAGCACAGCAGAGATCCAGCCCCCAGACTGTCTTTCACCGCCTTGGATCTTCTTCCACGCCGCTGGCAGCCATGAAACTTGCATTACCATCATCAACCGAGCAGATGACCTCGAGGACTACACGGGTCCGCAAGAGAGGTCGCACTCTTTCGTGTCTGCTTACGTTATGCATCGCTTAATATTACATGCTACTTTATTGTCCTGTTCACCGATTGGACTCTGAGTCAGCTCCAAACTAATGGTCAAACTTGAGTTTTTAAATGGTTGTGGGGTACATATCGGGGCCGCTATCAATAGTATCTATCTACTATCTGGTTAATCTCCGGTGTCTACTATGAGTTTCATGTTGGGTGGGAAACAAACAGTAAAGAAGCCATTATCTGTATTTATTAACTGAAGCCATTATCTGCCTGCTATTATTGTTTTTGAGTCTATCCACAGGTTGCTACCATCACTCTGGATTTCTGCATGCACTCCTTACATAATCTCACTATGTTTTATTCCTATGCATGACAGTTATTGTAAACAATGGAACTGAACATGTAGAGCAAAAGAGACGAGCCTTGCGTGGCAATATAATTTCATGCAGACGTTGCTCCATGGTAGGCGCAAAGGCAGCCCCCCCTCCACGCATTTCGGATTGTAATCGAGAGGAAGATATCTGTTCTGAGGGGGATTCAGAAGGAGAAGATAACTCCTATTTACCCCCTAAGGTCTTCGCTCTAACTTGGCATGCTGATGTTGGTTATATCATGCATATGGTGTCTTGCATTGCTTACTTTATACATCAAATATGTCATATGCTTAGTTTAGACATCCTTTGTGCGAACGCCATCTGTTTAGTTTATTCATCGTTGATGTGAATTATGCAACGCCACCTTGTTTAGCCAGGCATCATATATGTGAATTTTACAATGCCATCCTGCTTAGCCAGTCATCTTATATGTAAATTATATCAAGCCATCCTTTTTTCGTTACATATTACATTCGTCAACAATGTTAGTACATTCAACTGCTCTTCATGTGCATCAGCCATTTGACACGGTGATGGCAAATTCTGGAGTGAAAACAAGGTCTTCTGAGAAGACTATGCTATATGACGAAGCGCATATCTCGCTGGTTACGGATAGCTCCTCAGAGGAGGATTCAGAGACAGATG
>NC_041391.1:297442097-297524765 GCF_002162155.2 Triticum dicoccoides | reverse complement strand
GTATGGTGTCTCGCATTGCTATGCCATTTGATTAGTTTAGACATGCTTTGTGTCAATGCCACCTGTTCAGTGTCTAATTACCATATATGTGAATTATGCATTGCCATCTTGTTGCAAGACATTATATATGTGAATTATATAATGCTATCTTGTTGCAAAGGCATTATATATGTGAATTATGCAATGCCATGCTGTTTAGCCAATCATCATGTATGTGAATTATATCATGCTACCATTTTTTTGTATTACATGTTCCATTTGTCGACAATGTTTGTATATTCAACTACTCTTCCTGTGCATCAGCCATTTGAAGCAGTGATGGAAGTATCTCGAGTGAAAACAAGGTATTCAGAGTAGACAATGCTACCTGCTGAAGCAGACATCTTGTTGGCTACAGAAAGCTCCTCAGAGGAGGATTCAGAGACTCATGACCAGTCTTATTTCCACCCTGAGGTCTATGATCAAACTTGGCAGGGTTATATTACCCATGTCATGCATGTTGTCTTGCATTGCTTAGTTTTTACATCATATATAGATTGCCATATGCTTACTTGCTTATTATATAAATCATATATTTGAATTATATCATGCCATCATGTTTACATAGTACATACACATCATCTATCTGAATTATGGCATGGCAACCCATCTAATAAAGACATCATATAGTTATATCATCTCATCCTGTTTAGTGTTTACATCATCATATTTAGAATTATGGCATTCTATCCATGAATGTATGTGAATTATGGCATGCCAACCTATTTAATAAACACATTATATAGTTATGTCATGTCATCCTGTTTACATAGTCTCATATTTTGAACTATGTCTTTCCATCTTTTTTAGTTAGCCATCATAATGTGAAGTTGTGTCATGCTATCCTGTTTAGTTAGCCATCATCATATATGTGAAATTGTGTCATGCTATCCTGTTTGGTTAGACAACATAAATATGAATTATTTCATGCCCTCTTTTATTCCCCACTATCCATTGCACCTGTCTATCATACAATGTCTATACTTTCAATTACTTTTCTTGTTTATCAGCCATTTGATGGAGAGCGTGATGGCACTATCTAAGGGAGTAACAACACGGTCTTCAGAAAAGATAGTGCTACAGTTGATGCAGATAGAACCACGGTTGTACTTGCCCAAGGACCAGATCCACCACACATAACCCAAACTCTCACAGATTGTACCCCTACCCAGTTGGACAGAGAACCAGCTACACCCCTTGTAACCCCAACCCCGGCAGATAGTAACCCAGTTCCAGTTGACACAGCACCGTCTCCACCACAGAGCACCCGAACATGAGTGGTTAGTAAGGGAACTGCAGTGCCCAAAGCACGAGGACCACCACTCCGAATCCCAACTCAACTCTTAAAGGAGAAGAAGATTTGTTCTCAGGTCAGGTTCTGTAGCTATGGTTCATACTCCTTTGCTCTTGCATTATTGTATTTACTCATACCAACTATTTTCAAATTTGAAGGATGGAATTGAAACTCCAATGGCTCAACAGGTATGTTTTAAATCTGTTTCTTTAACTGGTTTGCTGTTGTAACCTGCTCTATGTTGATTTCAGTTTCAATTGAATAAACAGTTATATTCTCATGCCATGCACATTACAAGTGTTGTTATTGCTCTATAGTTACCCACACTTATATTCTGTCTATTCTGCTTTGTCTTGAACAAATATTATTTGAACTGTGTCTCTATCTTGATTTGGCAACAAAAACTAGAATGATATAGACCATAAAGTGACCATGGCACATAGATATATGTTTGTTTCATGCTGTTATCATGTCCACTTTACTATTGAACTCATTTACCAAAATGAGTTTCATATACAACATGGTAAAACATGTGATGTGTCTGCTTGTTTCTCTTTTAGAATGCGGACAAAATATTGGAGAACAGTACCGCGTTATCCAATGGTAAAGGAAGTAATGCAGATAAGGTTCAAGATAGTGAGACATCCTTGTCAGTCTCCAAGAAAGGTGATAAAAACTATCTTGATGACAGTGAGGGAACCCAAAAGTCCTGTCTTGATGTAGTGTTCAAGTTACTGGCCACTACTGCTGGCACAAGCTCTTCGAACTCGCTGCCTAAATCAGTTCGTGTTCTTGAGTCTCAACTTCAAGTTGAAAGACATCGATCAGATGTGCTACAACAGGAAGCTGAAGGACTGAGGAAGTCCCTGCAGAATTCAGATGCATATTTTCTGGTGCGACAGCAAGCGCTGGAGGATTTAAGCGCCAAACAAGAGAAAGTTAATAAGCTTGCTAAGCATCTTGCCACCATTATGGGTACCCAGGATATTGTTTCTTGAGATCTTCTGAAGTGGTTTCAGTTCTGGATTTGTTTTGCTACGGCATTTATTTGCGCTGGTCGCCAACTTTGACAACCAGTGTATATGATATGCTGCTTTGTTCCCTATATTGGTGGTGAACTTTGATGCCCAGTGGATGTAATATGTGTAACAACCATGATAGCCTAGCATAAGTTGCTTGCTTATTTATTTCCTTGTTGTCTTGTTTATTTGTTTGCTTGTAGTCAGTGCAGTTCTTTTTAAAACTAGGCCACAATAACCATGGGCTAATATTTACTGTAGTGACACTAGGCCTCCTACGGGCCGTAGAAACAATGGGCCTTCTACGGGCCGTAGAAACAGTAGGCCTTCTATGGGCCGTAGAAACAATGGGCCTTCTACGGGCCGTAGAAACAATGGGCCTTCTACGGGCCGTAGAAACAATGGGCCTTCTACGGGCCGTATCATCAATGGGCCTTATACGGGCCGTATGACCATAACGGGCCATCGTTAATAGGCCGTATTTGATGACGCTATGAAAACGGCCCAACGTATTAACGGACCACAAACAGGCTGATGTAACCACAGGCTGAATTTGGCCCACAAGTAGAAAGTGATAGTAACGGGCCGTAAGTAAACGAATGCTGGAAATGAGCCCAAGAATAAATGGGCTCTGAGAAGGCCGAAAGATAACATTTGCTGGAAACGGCCCAACTAAATAACGGGCCCTTAATGGGTATAAAGTGATATACTATTCATTACTGGCCTGTTTCACCATGGGCCGTTAGTGGGTGTAAAGTGATACACTGTTCATTGCGGGCCAGTTTCACCATGGGCCATTAATAGGCCAAGAGTTACGTAGGGCCTCATATGGGCCGAAAGCCGTCATGGGCCATACATGGGCAGAAGTGAAAACAGGCTGGAATCATATTGGATGGCCCAGATGACGCTATTGGGCCTAATTTGGATAGGGTGTAACGGGCCTTGGGTTAGCGGGCTGTAAATGGGCTCTATGCGAACAAGCCATTAACAGGCTCTCCATGGGCCGGCCCGCCACCTTTTGACCAAGTCAAATGGGCCGGCCTTTTTACAAGAATGGGCCTTTGTTGGGCCGTGCCACGTGTCAACGTATCATAGGCGCCTTCTGTCCAATGAGTGGATGACATCTGTCCCAACGGTGAGCCGACACGTGTTTCCTCCAGCCAATGATAATTTTACACGTGGAAAATCCCCATTGGTCGAGGCTGTTAACGGGTTATCGGATCCAAAACCCGACCCGATAGCTTAACGGCGTTCCGTTATGGTGGATGCCACGTGTCGGTCACCCTTGACGAAAGCAGTTCTGTGACGCGCGATTTATTGTCATGGAAGTGGACACTTCTGTGATGATAATTTTGGTAATGTCATCGAACACTTCTATGACAGCACATGTATGACTATCTTGATTCTGTCATAAATTTGTCATGGATGTACATGCATGACAAAAAACGCGACCTACTGTGACAAACACGTATCATCACGGAAGTGTATTTTTTGTAGTGATATCTACTGGTCACTATGAGGAACTTGAAAGATGAAAGAACTAAGATTTTTCCTTCAACTACGAGGGGAGGTAAGGAACTGCCATCTAGCTCTGCACTAGATTCTCCTTCCATTTTGAATAAGCTTGCGACACCTAAACCTGCTACTGCTATGAATTCTGATATGTTGCATGTTATTGATGATGCCACTTCTTCTATGCATGATACTTATGATGAAACTACTTCTGTGCGTGATACTACTTTGCCATTGGGTGAATTTCTTGATGAACAATTTGCTAGGGTTAGAGAGAATGAAATTATTAATGATGATATTATTGATGATAGTGATGATGAAAGTTCTCCCCCTGATTATGAATTGCCTGTTGTTCCTGAGGGTTATGTTATGGATGAGGAAGCTGCTAGAGCTATTTTTGCTTGCAAAGATAGATATGATCTTAAGAAGTTATTAGCTAAATGGAAGCAACAATCTCTTAATGCTAGAATGAAACCTGACCCCGCTTTTGCTACTTCACCTATCTGTGTTACTGATACGGATTATGAATTCTCTGTTGATCCTGAAATAATTACTTTGGTTGAATCTGATCCTTTTTATGGTGATGAATCTGAAACTATTGTGGCACATCTTACCAAGTTAAATGATATAGACACCCTGTTTACTAATGATGAGAAGTCTCGCTATTATTATATCCTTAAGATATTTCCATTCTCATTAAAGGGTGATGCTAAAACTTGGTTTAATTCTCTTGATCCTGGTTGTGTGTGTAGTCCCCAGGATATGATTTATTACTTCTCTGCTAAATATTTGCCTGCTCATAAGAAACAAGCTGCCTTGCAGGAAATATATAATTTTATGCAAATCAAAGAAGAGAGTCTCCCACAAGCTTGGGGAAGGCTTCTCCGATTACTTAATGCTTTGCCTGATCATCCTCTTAAGAAAAATGAAATACATGATATCTTTTATAATGGACTAATTGATGCTTCCAAGGACTACTTGGATAGTTGTGCTGGTTGTATTTTTAGGGAAAGAACAGTCGACCAAGCTGAATTACTATTGAATAATATGTTGACTAATAAAAATAATTGGACTCTTCCTGAGCCAATTCCTGAGGCAATTCCTGAGCCAATTGAGCCAACTCCTGAGCCTATTCCTATACCCACTCCGAAGAGGAGGGGCGTTCTATTTCTTAGTCCAGAAGATATGTAAGAGGCAAAGAAATCAATGAAAGAAAAAGGTATTAAAGCTAAAGATGTTAACAATTTACCTCCTATTGAAGAAATACATGGTCTTAATATACCGCCTGTTGAAGAAATACATTGTCTTGATAACCCGACACAGGTAGTAAAGGTAAATTCCCTCTATAGATATGATAAAGTTGAAATTCCTTCTACTAAATTCCATAGCCCATGCTTAGGCTAGACAAGAAAGTTTTAATGCTTATGTTGGTAGAGAATTAAAGAATAATGCTTTCAAGATAGGACGCTTGAGTGATTATATGGCTGGAGTTAAAGGTGAACTTAAACTCATTAGCAAATATGCTTCTATGGTTAACACTCAAGCTGAGCAAGCACTTAAAGCTCAAAGTGATTTGCTCTACGAATTAAATAATAAACATGACTTTGCTGTTAGAGTGGCTACTAGAACTGGTAGAATGACTCAGGAACCTTTGTATCCTAAAGGCCACCCTAAGATAATCGAGAAGGATTCTCAGAGAAATAATTTAGATGCACCTAGTCCTTCTAAAAAGAAGAAAAAGAAAAATGATAGGACTTTGTATGCTTCTAGTGAACCCGTTATAGACACACCTGAGAATCCCAATAATATTTCTATTTCTGATGCTGAAACAGATAATGTTCATGTTGATGCTCAACCTAGCAATAATAATGAGGTAGGGATTGAACCTGCTGTTGATCTTGATAACCCACAATCAAAGAATCAACCTTATGATAAAAGAGATTTTGTTGCTAGGAAGCACAGTAGAGAAAGAGAACCATGGGTTCAGAAACCCATGCCCTTTCCTCCTAAACCATCCAAGACAAATGATGATGAGGATTTTGAGCGCTTTGCTGAAATGATTAGACCTATCTTCTTATGTATGCGCTTAACTGATATGCTTAAATTAAATCCTTATGCTAAATACATGAAGGATATCATTACAAATAAAAAGAAAGATATCAGAAGTTGAAATTTCCATCATGCTTGCTAATTACACTTTTAAGGGTGGAATACCAAAGAAACTTGGAGATCCAGGGGTACCGACTATACCATGCTCCATTGAAAGAAATTATGTTAAAACTGCTTTATGTGATCTTGGAGCCGGTGTTAGTGTTATGCCTCTCTCTTTATATCATAGACTTGAATTGAATAAGTTGACACCTACTAAAATATCTTTGCAAATGGCTGATAAATCAACTGTTATACTTGTCGGTATTTGTGAGGATGTGCCTGTTGTGGTTGCAAATGTCACTATCTTAACGAACTTTGTTATTCTTGATATTCCTGAGGACGATAGTATGTCGATTATCCTTGGTATACCCTTTTTGAATACTGCAGGGGCTGTTATTGATTGCAACAAAGGCAATTTCACTTTTCATGTTAATGGTAATGAGCATACGGTACACTTCCCGAGGAAACAACCTCAAGTTCATAGCATCAATTCTATTGGAAAAGTTCCAACTATCATTAATGGAGGTTTTGAATTTCCTCTTCCTACTGTCAAGAAAAAGTATGATATTCTTATTTTTGGGGATGTTCATATCCCCGTTGAGGCAACCTAGTGTTATTCGAAATTTCTTCGGTTCCGTGTTATTCGGAATGGGTTTGTTAACAAGACCTGATCAACATTGTTAGTGGATTCATTTTGATGATCATGAGATGGATGAAACTAGAAGGCACAACCTTCTGTCACCTCTTTTTACTTTCTGTTATTCAGAATAAATAAAGCAAAAATTGTATTATCTGTCTGTTTTCTTAATTATCTGTGCAATAAAAAATATCCAGAAAATAATAGTGCTCCAAATGCCCTGCAAATTTAGTATGATTTTTTATGGAAAATTTGAGGATTTTAGGCACTGAAAACACTGCAGGGGGGCAAGCACCTAGCCACGAGGGTGGAGGGCACGCCCACACCCCCTGGGCACGCCCCCTGTCTCGTGGGCCCACGGTGGCCCCCCTCCACTTATTCCTGCACCCACACACTCCATCCTCCTCCCAAAAAAATCCCCATCCAGCTCTAGCACGAGTTCTAGCTCATTTTGCTGCGATTTTTGATCTCCTTGCTCAAAGCTCCATTCACAAAACTTCTTTGGGAGATTGTTGCTTGGTATGTGACTCCTCCATTGGTCCAATTAGTTTTTGTTCTAGTGCTTTATTCATTGCAAATTTTTGCTGCATAGGTGACCCTGTTCTTGAGCTTGCATGTCGAATTTATGAGGTCCCAAGTAATCCTAATGCATGATATAGGCTCTAGGCACTTGTGGGAGTAGTTGCTACCAATCTTGTTTAGTTTGATTCACTTTTATTTTGAAGTTACTAAAAATTTCAGAAATTTCTCAGAGAAAAAAATATGTCTAGGAGAATGTACCAAGGTGGTTCCTCAACAAAGAGAGGACCTAGGCGTGCTATGCGTGAGCAAGACGATGAACCACCAAGGGATGCCGAAGTGCAAGCTTGTGAGTGGCCATCAGACGAGTTTATGGTCAATGCAGGCATCAAGGATGAATTTGACGCATATGTGCGTAATGCCGATCTTGAGGACTTCATACAAGATAAGTGTCCTCGGTACTACCAATTGACTGATTCATTTGTGACAAGGTTTAAATATACATCTTCGCGTAATTCTCAGAGTGTCTTGTTTGATATTTATGATCAATCTTATACCATGGACTTAGAAGATTTTACAACTGCTTGCAAACTCCCGCGGTGGGGCAATGTTCATGAACCCCACAGATTTGAATATAAAGACTTTCTTGCTAGTATTACTGTGGGAGAATCTAGGGATATAGCACAAGCTACCATAGGGAGCATTCATTTTCCTGCTATACATTATTTTGCTCTCTTCATTGGTAGATGCATTAAGGGTAAGGATGAAGCATGTCACATGTGTGTCCCTGATCTTTGTGTTCTCAAGAGTGCTATATTAGGTAATAAAGATTAAAACTTGGGGGCAATAGTTGCACGTAGGTTGCATAATAATGGTATATTTGGAGATTTATTTGGAGGGATTTATGTGACCCGTGTTGCTAATTATCTTGCTATAGCCCCACGAGAGGAGGATATGGAGTTGCTTCCTGCTTATTTAGATTATGACGTGATGGTCAAACATCATTTTCTTTTGAGGAATGAACAATTCCTCCAGTATCGACTAATCTTTGACAGATGTAGCTCTGTCCATGTTACTCTCCCTGCTCCTTTCCTTTTTGATTACCAGGCAAAACGAAGATATGTTGTTACTAGGGAGGAGGCAGCTGAACCCGAGGGGAGAGCGGAGGCGGCCCGCCAATATTCCACTGCTCAGGATGCATTTGCTACTGCATCTCAATACGACCCCAGTTATAACTTCGGATATCAGCCAGGCTATCCTTGGCATTAGACCAACTTAGGCAAAAAGCCTAAGCTTGGGGGAGTACGTATTTCTCACCGACTTTACATTCATGTTCACACACTATTATAGTTGTCGGTGCTCATACTCTTTCATTGTATTATCCATGCTAGTTTAATTTCTTTTTCTATCTTTATTCTTGTGTGTTTGATAAACCTTAAGAAAACCAAAAAAATTAGTTAGTTTACTTTCCATGCTTGTAGTAGTAATTAAATGAAAAACCAAAAAGATTTCTTGTTCTTCTTTTACTTGTTGGGAGCTTTCCCGTGTAAATAGTTTTATTTTCTTTTCTTTGGGGGTCGAGAGTAGAAGACCATATTGAAAATGTTAAGTGTCTCTCATATGCATGATTGTTGATTTAACTTAGAGCCTATATTACCTTGTCTTATCTCTTGAATTGAATGCTTGTAGATTCCAACTTAGTCCAATGCACGTGCACTATTATTATTATACACACCGTTCGGTCGTGCGAGTGAAATGCAATAATGACGATATATGATGGACTGATTGAGATGAGAAAAGCTGGCATGAACTCGACCTCTTTTGTTTTTGTAAATATGATGAGTTCATCGTTCCCGATTCAGCCTATTATGAAGTAAACATATTTGCAATGACATTTAGAGATTATAGTTCCCTGTGTCATGCTTAGTTAGCTATGAGTTATAATGGTTTACCTTGCGTGCCAACAAGCTATTAGAATGATTATGATGTGGTATGATGGGATGGTATCCTCCTTTGAATGAATTGAGTGACTCGACTTGGCACATGTTCACGCATGTAGTTGAAACAAATCAACATACCCTTCATGATATTTATGTTCATGGTGGATTATATCCTACTCATGCTTGTACTTGGTGTAAATTAATTTTAATGCATGTTCATGACTGCTGTTGCTCTCTCAGTTGGTCGCTTCCCAGTCTTTTGCTAGCCTTCACCTGTACTAAGCGGGAATACTGCTTGTGCATCCAAACTCCATAAACCCCCAAAGTTGTTCCATATGAGTCCACCATACCTTCCTATATGCGGTATCTACCTGCCGTTCCAAGTAAATTTGTATGTGCCAAACTCCAAACCTTCAAATGAAATTCTATTTTGTATGCTTGAGCAGCTCATGTTTCAACTAGGGTTGTCTGTATCTTCCATGCTAGGTGGGTTATTCTCAAAGAGGAGTGGACTCCGCTCCTCATTCACGAGAAAATGGCTGGTATTCGGGATGCCCAGTCCCATGATGAAAAAGATCAAAGCAAATCAAAATAATTAAACAAAACTCCCCCAGGGCTGTTGCTAGTTGGAGGCACTCGTTGTTTCGAGCAAGCCATGGATTGATGCTTGTTGGTGGTGGGGGAGTATAAACTTTTACCATTCTGTTTGGGAACCGCCTATAATGTATGTAGCATGGAAGATATCGCCATCTCATAGTCGTTGCGTTGACAGTGAAAGTATGCCGCTCAAAATTTTATTCATCTCTATTTTAAAATCGAGCTCTGGAACCTCTACAAATCCCTGCTTCCCTCTGCGAAGGGCCTATCTATTTACTTTTATGTTGAGTCATCACCTTCTTATTAAAAAGCACCGGCTGGAGAGCACACTGTCATTTGCATTCATTACTATTAGTTTATATTGGGTATGACTTGACTGGATCTCTTTTACCATGAATTACAATGTTTAGTCAGTCCTTGGTCTTTAAAGGTGCTCTGCATTTATGTTTTGCGGTCTCAGGAAGGGCTAGCGAGATGCCATCTTGTTATATCATATTATGATTGTTTTGACAAAGTGTTGTCATTTGAGTTTTATTATTATTGCTCGCTAGCTGATTATGCCATTGATATGAGTAAATATGAGACCTAATTGTTATTATGAATATGGTTAGTTCATAATCTTTGCTGAAAACTTGAATGATGGCTTTACATATTTACAACAACAAGAGCAAATAGAGTTTGTAAAAGTTTTTCTTTATCACTTTCAGTTTATCAACTGAATTGCTCGAGGACAAGCAAAGCTTTAAGCTTGGGGGAGTTGATTTTTCCAAACACTTTTGCCTTTGTTTTGGACTCTAACTTGCATGATTTGAATGAAACTAACCCGGACTGACGCTGTTTTCAGCAGAACTGCCATGGTGTTGTTTATTGTGCAGAAAACAAAAGTTCTCGGAATGACCTGAAAATCCATGGAGATAACTTTTGGAAAATATAAAAAATACTGGCGAAAGAATCAAGGCCAGGGGGCCCACACCCTGTCCACGAGGGTGGGGGGCGCGCCCTCCCCTGGGTGCGCCCCCTGTCTCGTGGGCCCCCTGATGCTCCACCGACCTCAACTCCAACTCCATATATTCCGTTTCATGGAGAAAAAAATCAGAGAGAAAGTTTCATCGCGTTTTACTATACGGAGCCGCCGCCAAGCCCTAATCTCTCTCGGGAGGGCTGATCTAGAGTCCGCTCGGGGCTCCGGAGAGGGGGATTCGTCGTCGTCGTCATCATCAACCATCCTCCATCACCAATTTCATGATGCTCACCACCGTGCGTGAGTAATTCCATCATTGGCTTGCTGGACGGTGATGGGTTGGATGAGATTTACCATGTAATCAAGTTAGTTTTGGTAGGGTTTGATCCCTAGTATCTACTATGTTCTGAGATTGATGTTGCTATGACTGTGCTATGCTTAATGCTTGTCACTAGGGCCCGAGTGCCATGATTTCAGCTCTGAACCTATTATGTTTTCATGAATATATGTGAGTTCTTGATCCTATCTTGCAAGTCTATAGTCACCTATTATGTGTTATGATCCGACAACCCCGAAGTGACAATAATCGGGATACTTCTCGATGATGACCGTAGTTTGAGGAGTTCATGTATTCACTATGTGTTAATTCTTTGGTCCGGTACTATATTAAAAGGAGGCCTTAATATCCCTTAGTTTCCACTAGGACCCCACTGCCACGGGAGGGTAGGACAAAAGATGTCATGCAAGTTCTTTTCCATAAGCACGTATGACTATATTCGGAATACATGCCTACATTACATTGATGAACTGGAGCTAGTTCTGTGTCACCCTATGTTATAGCTATTACATGAGGAATTGCATCCGACATAATTATCCTTCACTGATCCAATGCCTACGAGCTTTTCACATATTGTGCTTCACTTATTTACTCTTCTGTTGCTACTGTTACAACTACTACAAAACTATTATCTTTACTTTTGCGACTATTACCATTACTATCATACTACTTTGCTACTAAATACTTTGCTGCAGATACTAAGTTATCCAGGTGTGGTTGAATTGACAACTCAACTGCTAATACTTAAAAATATTCTTTGGCCCCCCTTGTGTCGAATCAATAAATTTGGGTTGAATACTTTACCCTCGAAAGCTGTTGTGATCCCCTACACTTGGGGTTATCAGCAAGCAACCGCACGAGCCAAACAGCCCAGCAGGAGACGAAGGGCACTAGCACACGGACCCGACCTCACCCCATGTCGACTAGCACTACTACAGGATGGTCCTAACACAAAACATGTATATGAGGCCAATCGCCCAAACTGTGTGCGATGCATGAAACGCAACTGGTATGGTAATAAAACCGTCATCCATAAAACAAACTAGGTGCGATGGTGGATCCATCAAATATGATTCAGTCTAGAGTTGCATGTGCGAATCCTGGCATACAGTTGATCCGTATGAACTGTTTGCGATGAGCCAAAACAACAAAAATGTCAGCCAGATCAAGGTGTGTGCAATAGTTGGCATATAGGTCACTCGTATGAACTGTTTGCGATGAGCCAAAACAACATGAACGATTAGTCAGATCAAGGTGTCTGTGATAGACGACATACATGTCATCCGGATGCACTATTTCCGATGAGCCAAAAAAACACAAACAATTCAGCTTAACAAGATGTGTGTGATACTCGACAAACATGTCAGCTATCAGAATTGTGTGGGAAGCCGATAATAACATAGACGATTCCGGCTAATAAGTCATGTGTGTTGTGGGACAATGCTTGTTGGTATTCAATTGTCAGCGATTGATGAAATGATCACCGGCGGGTTCCGTAGTTTAGTTCATGTGCGATGTGATTTGCTCTGTCTACACAACATCTATACTGCTTATAGAACAACAACATATATACTTATAGCAACATGATTGCATAACCAAATTAAACATCCATTTACATAAGTGACGCATAACATTTGCACACACCAAATAAACAGTTACATGCATAATAAACTGGGATAAATGATCATCAAATCATCGACTTCTTATTGTGACGACTGATACGTCTCCAACGTATCTATAATTTTTGATTGTTCCGTGCTATTATAGTATCAATCTTGGATGTTTTATATGATATTTTATATAAATTTTTGGGACTAACCTAGTGCCTAGTGCTAGTTCCTATTTTCCCCCTTGTTTTTGGCTTTTCAGAAAATCAATATCAAACAAAGTTCAAACGGAAGAAAAAAAATCTTTGGATTTATTTTTTCTGGACTAGAAGGGACCCTACAATGTTCAAGAGGAGGTCAGAAGAGCCACGAGGGAGCCCTCGTGACTAGAAGGGACCCCTCGTGACACTTATTGACCTAATTCCACCTATATAAATACTAAAATATTTCCAAACCAACAGAGAGCCACATGAAACACTTTTTTCGCCACCACAAGCTTCTGTTCTTTTGTGATCCCATCTGGAGGCCTTTTCCAGTACTCTACCGGAAGGGGAATAGATCACGAACGACTTCTACATCATCCTTGATTCCTTCCGATGATGTGTGAGTAGTTTACCACAGATCTACGGGTCCATAGCTAGTAGCTAGATGGCTTGTTCTCTCTCTCTCTCTCTCTCTCTCTCTTTTATATTCAATACAATGTTCTCCTCGCTGTTCTTGGAATTTTATTCGATGTAATCTTCTTTTGCGGTGTGTTTGTTGGGATTCGATGAATTGTGGGTTTATGATCTGAATATTCATGTGAGGTAATTGGGTCTTTTTCTGAACTTTATTATTCATGATTGTTATAGCTTTGTATTTTTCTATGACATATCTGTTTGGTTTGGCCAACTAGATTGATTTATCTTTGTTGGGAGAGGTGCTTTGTGATGGGTTCAATCTTGCGGTACTCTATCCCAGTGATAGAAAGGTAGAAGACATGTATTTGTATTGTTTCCATTAAGGGTAAAATGATGGGGTTTATTCATATTATTTGAGTTTAATTTGTCTACATCATGTTATCTTGCTTAAGGCGTTACTCTGTTTTATTAACTTAATACCCTAGATTCATGCTGGATAGCGGTCGACGGGTGGAGTAATAGAAGTAGATGCAGGAAGGAGTCGGTCTACTTGTCTAGTACATGATGCCTATATGCATGATCATTGCCTTGAATATTTGTCAAAACTATGCGCTTTTCTATGAATTGCCCAACAGTAATTTGTTCACCCATAGCATGCTATGTGTGCGAGGGAGAAGCCTTTAGTGAAAAGTATGGCCCCGGGGTATGCAGTTTTATTATTTTTATTTTTTATATTTTATCTATCTACCACTACGAGATTTAATCCTTGCAAATAACGAGTTCAAGGGGATTGACAACCCTCTTGCCCACGTTGGGTGCTACTATTTGCTTTTTTGTGTGCAGGTGTTCACGAGGCTTTGCATGATTCTCATATTGGTTCGGTAAACCTTAGTTCTCACTGAGGGAAAAACTTATCTCTACTTTACTACATCTCCTCTCCTCTTCGGGGAAAAACCCAACGCAGCTCACAAGTAGTAGGAAGAATTTCTGGAGCCGTTGTCGGGGAGACATCATCAAAACCTATTAAGTACCTTCACACAAACTATCATCCACTTGATGTATTTATTATTTGCATTTTTATTTGCCTTTTTCTCTCATTTCATCTCCCCCACTTCTCATAAAAATACAAAAACACAAAAATATTTGCTTTGCTAGTTTGCTTGTTGCTTGCTTTCTTTGCCATTATGGCTAGTTCTTCGCTTGTTGCTTGTACCCCTAAGAATGAAGTGCTTAATTTTAAACAAAGGTGAGGAGGAAGTTTAAAATATGTGTGGCATAGGATTTGCGATGCCCAAAATAGATCCACTCGTAAGAAATCCACTACCGTTCTTCTTCGCAATTTTTATGTGGGTGTTACTACTTGGTATAGATTTGTGCTTGACACTATTATCGGGGGGAATTTCTTGAGTAGTCACCCTATGGATGCTTTAAATGCGATGGAAAATTTAGTGGGATCACCACCTATTACTATTAATGAAACAACATTGCCTGTATAACATGTTATGCAAAGATTGGAAGCTATTGAAAATAAAATGCCTACCGTAGAACATATTAAAAATCTAGATAAAAATATTCATAATCAAGTAACTCAATTTGTCTCAAAGGTAGGAACTACATTGAAGAAGAGAAGGAACCGATAATTGATGAGATAATAGAACAAAGTCCTTCTATAATTGAGATGTTGGAAGAAATTATTAATAATTTGGGTTCTGCTTTTTCTTATGTTAAAATATTGAGAGAACTCCTCCTAATAATAATCCTAAGTTTATTTATGTTCCTAAGAATAGAGGTGCCAGACCTAGTAATGGAGAGGATCTTAAAATGATTAGTGTGCACCTCAACTTCATTGATTTGATAAAGGTACCCATTATTGAAAACAAATTTCTCAACTTTGTCCCTAGGAGTGTGATTCTTAAAATGTATGCTAAATCACCTAGGAAGCATGGATGAGTAACTGAGAGTTGGATTTTAAAGATGACAATACTTGAAACTATGCATTACGCGTAGCTAGGGGAGTAAAACACTAACGCTTGTTGGGAGGCAACCCAATAGTTATCTTATTTTTCTTATTTTTCTTGTTTTTCTTTCTGTTTTTGAGTGTTCACACAATTATGCTACTGTTATGATTGTGTTTTTATGTTTTGATGTGTGTTTGTGCCAAGTAAAGCCTTTGGGGTGATTTGGTTGATAGTTGACTTGATTTTGTCAAAAAATAGAAATGTGTGTGCCTAGTACTGGAATCTTTAAAATTCACTGGAACGTGATAAAATTCTGAATTTTTTACACATGATTTATATACAAATTTCCCACATTTTAACAAATTTTCAGAATTTTTGGAGTTACAGAAGTATAGTCTTTGTTCAGATCATTACAAAATATTCTATTTGAGACAGATTCTATTTTCATTGCATAGTTTGCTTGTTTTAATGATGCTATGGATTATATTAAGGGGTATAAGTCATGGAGAAGTTAGAATATAGTAGGTATTATGAAATAATAAAATATGAACAGGTTCATAACAGTACCTAAGGTTTGTTTTGCTTGTTATACTAAGAATCTCACGAAGTTTCTGTTGAGTTTTGAGTGCCGAAGTTTTCAAGTTTTGGGTGAGATCACCATGGATGAAGGAATAAGGAGTGGCAAGACCCTAAGCCTGGGGATGCCCAAGGCACCCCAAGGTAATATTCAAGGAAGATCCAAGCGCCTAAGCTTGGGGATGCCTCGGATGGCATCCCCTCTTTCGTCTAAAAACCATCGGTATATTACTTGGAGCTATATTTTTATTCATCACATGATATGAGTTTTACTTGGAGCGTCTTGTGCCATAGTAGTTTTTGCTTTGTTTGCTTTTTAGATTACCACAATCAATGTCTGCTGCACACACCTTTTGAGAGAGAAACACATTTATTCATGTTTTATTAGAATACTTTATGTGCTTCACTTATATCTTTTGAGCTAGGCAGTTGCTCTAGTGCTTCACTTATATCTTTTAGAGCAAGACGGTGGTTATATTTTAAGGAAATAGTTGCACTCTCATGCTTTAGTTATTTCTTTATGAGAGTCTAATAAATAGTAATGGCAATATGAAATTGGTACTGATTTGATAGGTATTCAAGAGGGATATAATAAAAACTTTCATGTAGATCACTGAATATGATATGTTTGATTCCTTGCAATAGTTTTGCGATATTAAGATGGTGATATGTGGGATGTACTAGTGAATGATTGTATTTTAGTAAGAATATTGGAGTTAAGTTTTGTGATTCTCGAAGCATGCACGTATAGTCTCTAGTTATGCTATGAAGTTTGAGCATGATTTATTATTGAGTGTCTACCTTATGAGTGGCGGTCGGGGACGATCTTTGGTCTTTTCCTACCAATCTATCCCCCTACGGGCATGCATAGTAGTATTTTGGTTTGAGGGCTAATAAACTTTCGCAATAAGTATGTGAGTTCTTTATGACTAATGCGAGTCCATGGATTATATGCGCTCTTACCTTTTCGCAATTTGTAGCCTCTTCGGTACCGTGCATTGCCCTTTCTCATCTCGAGAGTTGGTGCAAACTTTGCTGGTACATCCAAACCCCATGATATGATACACTCTATTACACATAAGCCTCCTTATATCTTCCTCAAAATAGCCACCATATACCTATCTATCATGGCATTTCCTATATTGCCATGCAACTTCCACCATTCCATTTTTATGACATACATCTTCATTGTCATATCGCTTTGCATCATCATACACAATGGTACAACTGAGGTGCTATCACTACTAGGAAAAGGGCTATAGATAGGACTGATTCTAATGGCGCACCAGGTAAGTAGTACGCCACTACTATATACTAATGGCGCACCGGTTGCTCGTGCGCCATTAGTGTGGAAGACACTAATGGCGCACCGTGCTCACGGTGCGCCACTACTATTGATTTTTTTATTCCCATTTTTCCATACAAACTAATGGCACAGGGATGGCAAAGTGCGCCATTACTAGTTAGAACTAGTAATGGTGCACGACCAAGAGAGTGCGCCATTAGTATATATTTTTTTTTACTTTTTTGCAAACCTACTAATGGCGCACTATGCCAAAGCCCAGTCGTGTTTATACCCGAAGCCAAATCCAAGACCGTGGGCGCAAACGTCACCACAAAAAATGAGCCATGGGTACTGGCTTCCCAAGTGGACCAATGCTTCTTCATTACCGACCCGCCAAAGCCCAGTCGTGTCGTCGTGAGGAGAGGCAAAAGGAAGATCATCGGAATGGATGGAGTAGCCAATGAGCAAGACTTCGACAAGTACGGCGACCCGAAGATCGAACATGATGACGACGATGAAGTAGCAGCACACACCACAAGAAGAAGTAGGACCACCCTACCTAAAGGACGGCCGTTCCACAGAAGAACTCCATTTGCAAAAAAGAAGGGCAAGAAGATTGTGAACAGATAGCTAGCTAAGATCGATTGTATTTAAATCGTAGTCTTCATTTCTCGATTGTATTTCATGGGCACTTTTTGATATCATGAATATTTTTAAATTTCATGAGCACTTTTTGAATTCATGAGGACACTTGATCTCGATCCCCCTCCATCTCGATCTCGATCCCCCTCCATCTCGATCTCGATTCCCCCTCCATCTCTATCTCGATCCCCGCACCCTCCCCCGCTCCACCGCCGCCGCCGTTGATATTTTCAAGTAAGAAATTTGAACATATTTTTAAAAAAATTATTACTGTTTTTATAAAAAAAATATTACTGTTATGATTTAAACAAGTTTGAACATATTTGAACACAAATAAATATAAAAAACATCATTTAAAATGCATAAAAAAAATATTGGGGAGCCTGGGAATCAAACCCAGGACCTCCTGGTGTGTGTGCTGCATGCTGACCAGTCGAGCTAGTGGGTGGGTTCTGTTGTAGATAGGGTTAGGTTGTAGATATGGTTAGTGGGCTAGATTAAAACAAAATTCTAATGGCGCACCGAGGGGTGGTGCGCCATTAGAATAGTCATACTTATGGCACACGACTGGCCGGTGCGCCATTAGAACCCTCCCCCTAGCTATCCTCCCTCTCGCCAGATCCCCTTCGACCCTCTCTCCCTCGCCACCAGATCCACCTGCGCGCTGCCCCGACCCACGCCGCCGCCGCCCCCGCGCCTCCGTCTCCGTCGCCGCCCCCAGTCAGCCCCTGCCCTGCCCCCCATCGCTGCCCGCTCCCAATCCACCCCTCCCTCGCCTTCCCAGCCCTCGAGCTCCACCGTGCGAGGCGACAGGCAAGGCGGCGGGCAGAATCTGCTTCAACACCGGGTCGGCGAGTCGCGGAACCAGGGCGTGACAGCGCTCGACCCCTCCACCCCCCTCCACCTCTTCTTCCTCGGGTCGCCGCTGTCTTCCTCAACTTCGGCCACCTCTGTTGCTACTAAGCTGTCGCAGGGCCTCCTTGCGCCTCCCCAGTGAGCTCCGCCTCCTCTCCCCTCTTCCTTCTCGCGTGCCAAGAAATGCATAGCAATTATTTGCTTCACTTAGTCATTGATGGTCACTCAGTATGAAATTACAACCTGCAGGTATTGGTTGGAATGTGTAACTACAATTTACAGGGGAAACGTTTGCAGTTAAGTTATGTGGTTGGAAAGATCATGTGTCATTAGAAACTTGGAAGCTAAAAACATTGCGATCCTCACCATAAGGATGATTATATCTTCCATGCCTGAATAGCTCTGCCTAAATAATAAATAGATAAAGGTAAAACTAAACCATGCTCAGCGATGAGATGATGTCAACGACAACCAAAGCAAACTTGTTCATCATTACAAAAGCAAACTTGTTCAACATAACAAAATCAAACTTGTTCAACATAACAAAAGCAAACTTGTTCAACCACATAACTACAAACTGAGACACAGTAGTAGGGGTCATCCCAATACCACAAACAACTCAATATCCCCAGTAGTAGGGGTCATCCCAGTGATCCTCCGCCTCTTGCCAGAGCTCCAAACCTTCTTTGGTGATTTTGATTTTCTTCCATGCCTCGTAGGTGACGTACGCATCTTTCGCGGCGTACTCGATGAGCTTGTTTGGCAGTGGGCTGTCCCCCCATAGTAGGTGGTCTGAATTCCTGTCGATCTTCTGCTTCATTTTTGAGTAGGATGGGTGGATGAGGCTGGCTGCAAACTCAACCAAAGACTGCCACTTCTTTCCATTGTTTGGAACTCTCCATTTGCGCTGCAGGTCGACGTACTTTTCGGGGTTGATCTCCAAACCAGACAACTTCAGCTTCTCCTTGTCGCCTCTAATGCAGAAGCCAACAAAGGTGTACAACTTCTTCTCCTGCAGGAGCGGGCGGAGTTCCTTGGGCCTGCATCAAATTAATCTGGCGCATCAAATTCATCTACTTCAAAAACTTCAGAAACTACAGAATTAAAATGGGTTCAGTTGAAGCAAAATTCAGTTAAAATAGCATCTTCAGTTCTGACCAAAATTCAGTTAAAACAGTATGATCACAACAACTACTAAATGATCACAACAACTACAAGACAACATTCTGTATGATCAAAACAGCAAGCATAACATCTCAATGATGTATTTTTTTGCAATCTTTTGCATTACAAGACAACATTCATAACAGCTACTAAATGATCACAAAAACTTGTAGACAACATTCTGTATGATCACCAAAAAACTACTAATTAGACAGAAACTTCATAACTTCAGAACTAGTATTACATCTACTTCAGAACTTCAGAACTATTGCATCTACTTCAGAAACTTCAGAAACTTCAAAAACTTCAAAAACTACTAATTAAAACGAAACTTCAGAACTTCAGAACTAGTATTGCATCTACTTCAGAACTTCATAACTATTGCATCTACTTCAGAAACTACTAATTAGACAGAAACTTCAGAACTGGATGTTTTTACCATTTGGTTGCCGCGGTGATGTGGTATACCAGGACGAGATCCTCCATGCATAACTGCAGAACTGCATCAATTTGCGGAGGTTTGTCTTCCCTGGTATAGTCGACATCAACACCGATATTCCGAGGAAGCATGCCGCCGAGCCTCCTCCTCATCTTGCGGATCATCTTGTCGGCTTCGTCTGGATTGCTGGTGCATACGACATCCAGCGGCTCCTTCAGGTGGATATCAACCTTGAGCAGCACGGTGTAGTCCCGCTTCTGCCCGGGGACCGAAACTTCGTCGTCGACCACCAGCGGCTCCTTGCCAGACGCCTCACCACAATGATGCTTGGTAGACGGAGGGGAGTTGCTCCACGATGCCTCCGCCATTCTCTTGGCAGACGGAGGGGAGTTGCTCCACGATTCCTCCGCCATTGCCCTCCTGGCCAGCGATGGTGGAGGCAGAGGGGAGTTGCTTGATGCTGGAGGCAGAGGGAGGTAGAGGGAGGAAGATGGATCAACAATGGAATGAGGAGGGAGGCAGAGGGATGAAGATGGAGCGACAATGGAATAGGAGGGGAGTTACCTGGACGTGGGAAGAAAACCCCCTCTGCATCGTGGGGAGTTGCCAGTGGAGGGGAGACGTCGGGAGTTGCCTCGAAAACTCAAACGTCCTGCCCTTTGGAGGGGAGACGTGGGCCCTCGAAAACTCTGGAGGGGAGACGTGGGCCCTCCTATTTCTGAAACGTCCAGGAGGGGAGACGTGGGCCCTCCTGTTTCTAAAAACTACACCTATATCTGACGAAACTGAAGGTGCTCTTCAGCAGCTGATTAAAATTCAGTTAACAACAACATCAGTAAAATTCAGTTAATTAACTGAAGAAGAGAAGAGAGAAAGTAGAGAGCAAGAGGAGTACTTGCATTAACTGAAACATTTTACTTTAAACTTGCATGCATTCTTTGCTTGTTTATATTCATTCTTGTAAACTGAACATGCTCATCTATCTATCTATCTATCTACCTGCTTAAGTATGTATGTATGCATTGTATTTTTATTTCCTTTGGAAAGTAAAGTTTATTTCCTGGCTGGCTGGCATGATGGCTCATGGATCCCTCAGCTGCAGCTACAGTTGGAGCTCAGTCTGATCTCATCTGAAATGAATCTATAAATACAGAGTGTAGTTAGTTACAGAGTAGCAGAAATAGTTGCTGGATGGAGTTACTTGCATGGGCCTGGCTGATGAAGAAAAACTTTATATATATTCATACTGATGTTGACTCTATAAATCATACTTATTGGACATGTTTTATGTGTTGATCCATCAATTGATCACATTGAGAAAGACCATCGTGTCTCCGACCATTTTGCAAAGGTCTTGTGTCCGACCATCGTGTCGTGATGAATTTGCAGGTACCCCGAGAGGCCCTTGAGTTTGTTAGAATGTTGATTAACTTCCGTTCCGGCAAATTCGGGTACTCCATATGTCCTATTTTCAGCAAAGGTCATGCTGAAATTTTCCGTGAATTTTAGCATGACTTTGCTAAAAATAGAACATATGGGGTACTTGCGACTAATGCATGGGCCGGGGTATCTTAGTACTTAGTTAAGTAGGATCAACTGCCCCGCCATTCTTGCTGCATTAAACCATAGGTGGCAATAGAGCCAAGTGATTAGGCCCAACTTAGAATTCTCCTTAGCATCGATAAACCCTAGATGATAAACCCAACATAGGTGGCAATAGAGCCAAGTCATTAGTGCCAAGTGATTAGGCCCAACCTAGGGTGCCTCGGCATCGATAAACCCTAAATGATGAAAACTTAACTTGGCTGCCCCGGATGCCTCGGTGTCGATGAGAACCTAAATGATGTACTCTTAGGCTTTTAGGGTGCCTCGGCATCGACAAACCCTATATGATGAAAGCTTAGGCTTTTAGGGTGCCTCGGTGTCGACAAACCCTAAATGATGAGACCATGATCTTGTTCCTTGACAATAACCAACTTTTTGACCAAACTTTTTTCCTATTTAGAGTGAAACATGGCCCACAACGATGAGGCCGGTGGTTCGGGCGGCAAGCAATTCTGGGAGCTATCCCAGGAGATGGAGGAACAACCTCACCGCTATGAGGACGCCGCGGAAGACACCAATCCTGATTACACAACCCCTAGTGGCGTCGGGGATGACACCACTGATGGTGCCGCCGAGGATGCCACCACTAATGATGGCGGCGCACACACAGATGGCAGCCAATCGAAGAAGCAAAGGAAGGACCGGCGTCCGAATGCGCTCCGCACCGTCAAGGAGGAATTCACTCAAGTACAAGGGTAAGGTTCCCGGAGTCTACGACGACTGGGAGGAGTGTCGGAGATAGGTTCACCGTTTCAGCGGTAACAGTTACAAAGGGTACACCACTAGGGCGGAGGCTGAATCTAGATATGCCCGCTATCTAGCGGGAGAGAGGAGGGAGCGTTGGAGGAACCAGATGAGGACCAGTTTGATCGCGATGATGCTCATCGTGATGACCACAACTCTCTTTTATGTGATGGTAGTTTAGATGATCGATATCGACTTGTAATGTGAAGACAAACTCGATACTCGCGGTCTTGAGACTTGTAATGTTTAACCTTTGTTCGGTCTTTTGAATTCGGAGACTAATATGATGAATTGTATTCGGAGACTAATCTTCTATTGTATTCGATGAATCTGATGTTGCTGTGTGCTGCTGTCTATATTCTGTCCAATAATATATTTTGTAACCTGTGCAAAAATCAGAAAAGCAAAAAAAACCAAATATTCATACTAATGGCGCATCAAGGCAGAGTGCGCCATTAGTATGCCAAAGGATACTAATGGCGCATCAAGGCAGAGTGCGCCATTAGTGTGACAAAGCACATGGTTACATATGGCCCCCCGGGAGGCATACTAAAGGCGCATGGAGTTACACACTAATGGCGCACTTCCAGGGGTGCCATTAGTATACCAGATACTAATGGCGCACCAGTGGTGTGCCATTAGTAAAAAATTCTAATGGTGTGCTACTAATGGCGCACCGGTAGTGCGCCATTAGTAGGCAAAACCGGTGCGCCATTAGTAGGCCTTTTCCTAGTAGTGTATACAAACGGTTTTAACCCCTTTTCGCAACGGCATTTGGAACCATCGCCAAGTGAGTGTGGGCGATAGGAGGGGTCCTTCCCACATGACCCAGAAACCGTCAGGGATATGCCCTCCTGGCACACACACTCGGCAAAATGAGGTCGTGTGCGACCGGCGAGCTAGGTTATACGTATAGTAGTGCTAAAAAAATACAATTATACAGGCAAAATTGTTTTCGGTCGTAAGTACATCCCACACAGTCAGTCCCCGCTAAACCTTTTCATTCGTATATACATCCCACATAGTCACTCCAAGGAAAATGTTTCCGTTCGCAGGTACATCACGCACAATCTTCCCCGTTAAATCATTTGTGATAGCATTTCCACCGCACACAATATTAACAATTTTATCATTTGTATTATTGAATGCATCATGCACGGTGCGTAGAAGAAACTGTGTGGCAAAGGTTGTCCATCACACATAGTTTTTATGTGGTAAACGTTTGTGCAAGGTGGCCTAACGCAAACAGTTTTGAAGAGAATGTCATGTGTGATTGTTCATCGATCCAACACGGTTTATTCCTAGAAACTATGTGTGTTGCCTTAGGTCATCGCCCACTGTATTTTCTCAATAACCATTTGCAATAGCAAAAACCAATTAGCAAGCTAATTCGCCATTAGCAGGCTAATTGCCCTATTATTAATAATCCATTTATTAATCTAATTTACATTCATATTAAACACATAATATATTTCATTCCCATATTAAGGAAGCATGATTTCATAATTGAAATACATTAGAGTACAACAAGATATACCTTCAGCACTCAGCTACCCCATTACATAACTGCACCAGCACCAAGTTTCACATGCAACATCTAGGACCTTTCGAAATTAGCATCATAGATGGTACATAGACAGATGCATCTCATAGGGAAAACTGCTGAAGCGGAAGGCGAATATTGAGCCTTCATTCATGTTGAATGTCTTTGCAACTTTAGGCCAGTGCCTGTGGATGATTGACCGTCCATCCTTCGTCCTCTTTAGGAACACTTCAATAGTGAACTGTGGGTTTTGTATGAATACCTTCCTCGCCTCCTGACCATAGAGGTGGTTTGAGAGGTAATCATTAGTGAACAGCTTTGGAAAGGCCTGAAAACAAGGATGTGCATAAATATCTTCTCTATATTGGAAACGGGGCAAAGAAATAAAAAAGGCAAGGTATAATAGTTAGTGCCATCTTGTAGTGAACTCATGTCTTCCTCATTGTGCAGACAAAGATCTTGTTGTTTTTGTCGCTAATTTCTTTATCCTAACAATCTTTTGAGTTTCTTGACTTGATTGATATTCATGGACAACTCATTTCCCCATATGAAAAAGGGTCGAACAGTGGGTCAAAACCTCTAAGAGCAGGGCCTACATGTGCAACACCAAATTGTTAAAAACCTAAATATTAGAATGGTTCCTGCACTTGCACAATAATGTGCTATTAGAAAACAGACCATGCATGTGCTAACCTCGATTGTAAACCTTAGTGCTTCCCATTGTTTCCCTGCAACACATATAAGGTAGTTAGTCATCAGGTTAAGTAAGGGTTCGCATGCTATCAGTAAAATATGTTGATGAAAAATAAGCACATTGCAGATTCATCAGAATAATTCAAGCCACATAGAAAACCCATATATCCAAACCAAGCATGATTAAGAACTAGGAAATATAGCACTTGTATATGTTTCTCATGTATTAAGTGCAGCGAAATTTGATTTATTCCTCACATGCACAACAATACAAAATTCTACCCACGACAATTGGACATCGCATTGCAGAATTGAACCAAGTAGTTAACTAAACATCACAACAAATGAACCAAACATTAACTGAGCACCAATTGCATAATATAACATACTTCTCATAGAAAATCAGACAGTTAACCAAACCAGGCATGCTTAACAACTTGGAAATCTAGCATTTGTATTTGTTTCTCATGTATTTAGTACAGCCAAATTCGATTTACTTCTCATATGGTATACAATAACAGAATCCACCCACAACTATTGAACATCGCATTGTAGAACTGAACCAAAAAATAACTAAACACCACAACACAAATGAACCAAACGTTAACTGAGCACCACATTGCACAATGTATAACCAAACCAAGCATGCTTGGTAACTTGGAAATATAGCAATTGTATTCGTTTCTCATGTATTTTGTAAAGATAAATTCGATTTATTTCTCGCATGGAAGACAATACAAAATTGCGGCCTGAAGAATTGAACATCACATTTGCAGAACTGGACCAAACAGTTAACTGAAGACGACAACTAATTAACCAAACAGTTAATAAGTGAGCACCACACTGCATGACGTATAGAACATATACACAAGAGCAATAGATTGCATGGTAAAATTAGATAGCACAATTCACTAGAATTTGTTAAGGAAAGGCAGGAGCAGCACACACAACGGGTAAACCGAGCATGCTTAACCGGTGTAGCTAGCAAATGGCAAGGTGCTCCTCCAAGATATGGGGTCGGCACGAATAGTAGCCATCGCGACCTCATCCGCGCGTGTGGCCGCGATTTGCTTCTCTGCTGCCAAATTCTCCTTGAGCTCCTGGCTATACTGCATGCACCATGGCTTAAGGCGGCGCTTATTTGGTGGAGGGGTCGGTGATTAGGGTGGAAGGTGTCGCGCCGAAGGTGAGGGCATGTGGGATGTGGAAGGAGGAGGAGGATGGGAGTCTGGTGTGGATTACCTGCCTGGATAGACGAGGCCGAGCAGCATGAAGGAGGGTCGCCGGCGAGGGGAGCGGCGCTGCAAACAAGGAGTGAAGGTTTCAACTTGGAAAGGAAGGAAAAAACAGGGGAAATGTGGCTTTTTGTAAGGGGGAGGGGCGGGGAGGTAGATATTTCCACGGAAGCCGAAAATTTTGAATCGGTTCAACGAAAAGCTGGGGTACAGAGTGTCATCAAACACAGTCCCTTATTCAGAACTGTGTACGATATGTGAACATCACAAACGATTCAGATAGCTTAACCCGTGTGTGATGAGTTTCAACATCAAATTTTTTTGTTCCAGTTTTCCTGGTTACAGTGGTCATTCACGTCATTGCATAATTTGGGTACACAAAGGAGACTATAACACACCCACACTTCTTAATCGAGCAAGTTCAGCAATTAAATAGAGCTAGTTGGCCTAAACATTACTTTGACAAATTAAAGACCAATGCTCTTAATTAAACAAAACAAAGAGTACTACTACGGCTGGTACTCGTCGATCTCCGCCGCCTCCTCAATGTCCAGCTCGCGCCCGACGGTCTCCTGGGGAAGGGGCTCCATGGCATCCATCACACCATACTCGGCAAGCATCTCGCCAACCGTGTACGCCATCTCTTTGGAAACGGCCACCACGAGCTGGGCGTGAGCGGCCGCGATCTAGGATTTGGTGGGCTCTATCATGGCAAGGTATGCCGCGCAGGAATGGACGGCTGCTCGAACGTTCTTGGCAATTCCCAACTCTTCGGTCATGGGTTGCCGGCCGTTGTTGGAGAAGCTTCTTTGATTTGTGTGGTGACTGCCACGAGCTTGGTGTGGGCGGCCTCGACATGGTCGTGGGCGGCCTCCATCAGGGCTAAGGCTGCCACGGCGAAACGGACATCTATTGTGCCGCTCTCGCCATTTGCTATCCCCGAGGCAGATGTTGCTGCTGCCGCCTGAGAAGCAACAGTGGCCGTTTGGGCTGCCTTGGCCGCCCGGTCGCAGATTGCGGTCGCCCTCAGGAAGCTTGTTAGCACGCTCCTGGTGGCTGCGGCCGTGCTCTCGCCGGAGTGGGCCACCGAAGTTGCTCTCATGACCCGGGTCCATGTCCCCATCTTTCACCAGCGACGATTGAACAGTGAAATGATATTCGGGGAGCGAGCTAGTGTGCTTGACACACCGGCTGTGGACTGTAGCTGACACACCTTCTCGCGTAAGCCATAGGCGTACTATACACCGACGGTGCTCCAAGATATTTTGTACTGCTTCTCACACGGTTGGTGATAATAAACTGTGTGGGATCTACTTGATTTTTCATCTTGATTTGTATTACATAATGGGGTCACAACGGCAATGGACGGTGTTTGAATTGCTAGACCTTTTATCTGCAGTGAACATGCAACTATATGTGTGTCGTAAAAAAATTGGAATTATTCCAGGGTTCGTTCGGAAATTTTATACATTAAATTGGTTTTCTAGCCATTTCAGGTGCATAATTCAAAATTAAAGCACATGTTGCAGTCCATAAAAATGGGTTGCCAAATCAAATGTTTGTCCTTGCTTGCAAGCTTAGGTCACATGCAAGAAATGAGAATGAATGTCAAACACCTTGACACTGTCGCTCGCCCGCTAACATTGAGATACATGCTTTTAAAATTCTAGTAAATCAAAAGTTCATCTGAAATTCGTGAAACTTGACATGATATCATGGAACGGCATCGACATGCCATGGTAAAAATATTGTCCCATTTGGGGCAGGTGTGGGTATAAGCCTCTCGCAAACCATAGCTTCTCTCACAACAAGCCTGATGGTTTCGATAGGGTACGTGCCACCTTGGGGGACGAAACGATATATGTTGCCTCTTCTTACTTTCAAAATTTTTCTCATGTCAACGTAGAACAACACGAGTGTTGTGTCACATTTTGGGATTTTTCGGGGTTCGGTTGGACATTTTTATACATTAACTTAGTTTTCTATGCATTCATGTGCATAATTCAAATTTGAACTACATGCACATGCTCTAATGCATATAAATTAGTTGAAAATTCAAATCTGTGTCCTTGATTACATGCTTAGGTCCTATGCAAGAAATGAGAATGAATGTCAAACACCCTGCCACCGTCACTCAACCGCAAACATTGAGATACCTGGTTTTTAAATTCTAGTAAATCTAGAACTCATCTGAAATTCATGAAACTTGGCATGCTATCATGGAGCGGCATCAACATGCCATGGTAATGTTTTGTCCCATTTGGGCAGGTTTGGGGCTATGCTTCTTACAAACAAGAGCTTCTCACAACAAGCCTGATGGTTTCGATAGGGAACTCCCACCTTTGGGGCGAAACAATATCCATTGCCTCTTATTGCTTTCAAAAAAATTCTCGTGTCAACAAAGAACAACAGGAGTGTTGTGTCAATTTTTGGGATTTTTTGGGGTTCGTTTGGATATTTTTATGCATTAATTGAGTTTTCAATGCATTTATGTGCACAATTCAAATTTACCCTACATGCACATGCTCTAATGCATATAAATTGGTTGAAAATTCAAATCTGTGTCCTTGGTTGCATGCTTAGGTCCCATGCAAGAAATGCAAATGTAGGTCAAACACCCTGCCACCGTAACTCGGCCGCAAACATTGAGATTCCTGGTTTTTAAGTTGTAGTAAATCCAAAACTCGTCTGAAATTCATGAAACTTGGCATGCTATCATGGAGCGGCATCAATATGCCGTGGTAAATTTTTGTCCCATTTGTGGCAGGTTTGGGGATATGCTTCTCACAAACCAGAGCTTCTCACAACAAGCTTGATGGTTTCGGTAGGGAACGTCCCACCTTTGGGGGCGAAATGATATCCGCTGCCTCTTATTGCTTTCAAAAATTTTTCTAGTGTCAACATAGTACAATAGGAGTGTTGTGTCAATTTTTGGGATTTTTCGGGGTTCGTTTGGACATTTTTATGCATTAATTGAGTTTTCAATGCATTTATGTGCATAATTCAAATTTGAACTACATGCACATGCTCTAATTCATATAAATTGGTTGGAACAAATCCATGTCCTTGGTTGCATGCATAGGAACCATGCAAAAATGGGAATGAATGTCAAACACACTACCACTGTCACTTGGCCGCAAACATTGAGATTCCTGGTTTCTAAATTCTAGTAAATCCAAAACTCGTATTAAATTCATGAAACTTGGCATGCTATCATGGAGCGGCATCAACATGCCGTGGTAAAAGTTTTGTCCCATTTCGAGCAGGTTTGGGTATAAGCTTCTCACAAACTAGAGATTCTCACAACAAGCCTGATGGTTTCGGTAGGGAACATCCCACCTTTGGGGACGAAATGATATCCGCTGCCTCTTACTGCTTTCAAAAATTTTCTAGTGTCAACAGAGAACAACATGAGTGTTGTGTTAAATTCTGGATTTTTTCAGGGTTCGTTTGGACATTTTTATACATTAACTTGGTTTTCTAAGCATTTTATGTGCATAATTCAAATTTGAACTACATGCACATGCTCCAGTGCATATAAATTGGTTGAAAAATAAAATCTTTGTCCTTGGGTGCATGCTTAGGTCCCATGCAAGAAATGGGAATGAATTTCAAACACCAGGGCACTGTTGATTGCTGGTAAGACGTTGAGATACTCTGTTTTTAAATTCTAGCAAATCCAAAACTCGTCTGAAATTCATGAAACTTGGCATGCTATCAGGGAATGGCACCCGACATGCTGTGGTATTTTTCATGTCCATTTTGAGAGAAGAAGCACTCGAATAACAGCCAACAAAGGCATTTTGAAACAAACAGCTGCCACTCTAACATCGCAAACATTTGTATAATTCAAATCATGTGCGTTATGTTAACCATTCACATGACACCATGTGTCTTGGTTTTAATGGTTATAGGAGGTGTCGTGTGGACAACTGCTTGACTGGACGGGACGCGTGCGAGTGCAGTCTGGTGCGCAGGTTGACCGAGAGGCGTGCAAGCTGTCCTCCAATGCGCAGGCTCACCAGGAAGTGTACGAGCTATATGCTACGCTAGCTCACTGGGAAGCAAGCCCTTCGACTTCCATGGCCACCTACCTTCCTCTCCATTAATGCCGCCCGCGCCGCTGCTTAATACGGCCAGCCTTACTGTTCGCCTCACATTCCCCTCCCTCGCGCAGACCTCCACTAACGCCATGGCGTAGAAGGATCATCAGCCACTAGTCTTCAAGTTTGGTGAAGCCGACTCCGAGCTGGAGGAGATAGAAAATAAGGAGGAATGGGGCCTGATGGACATGGCCTAGAATGAGTTGGCCGCAGCGGTTGCTGCCTTCGCTCCTGTCCCTGCTCCCATCCCTGCGCCGGCGCTAGCGACCATCCCCGTAACATTGACGGGCTGGTCGCCGAGCTTTTATCGCAGAGCTAGAAGCCGCGGGCGTGAGCGAGCTCTCCGCGGACCTGCGCAAGCTCATGTACATGCAAGCGCCAGCGCCAGCGCCCGTGCACGTGCCCGTCACTACAAAAAAATACACTTACATGATGATACATGTTTGTCACAGTAGGTCGCGTTTTTTGTCATGCATGTACATCCATGACGATTTTATGACAGAATCAAGATAGTCATACTGTGCTGTCGTAGAAGTGTTCCATGACATTACCAAAATTATCATCACGGAAGTGTCCACTTCCATGACGATAAATCGCGCGTCATAGAAGTGCTTTCGTCAAGGGTGACCAACACGTGGCATCCACCGTAACGGAACGCCGTTAAGCTATCGGGTCGGGTTTTGGATCCGATAACCCGTTAACAGCCCCGCCCAATGGGGATTTTCCACGTGTAAAATCATCATTGGCTGGAGGAAACACGTGTCGGCTCATCGTCGGGACAGATGTCATCCACTCATTGGACAGAAGGCGCCTATGATACGTCGGCATGTGGCACAACCCAACAAAGGCCCATTCCTGTGAAAATGACGACCCGTCTGACTTGGTCAAAAGGTGGCGGGCCGGCCCATGGAAAGCCTGTTAACGGCCTGTTCACATATAGCCCATTTGCAGCCCGCTAACCCAAGGCCCGTCACGCCCTATCCGAATTAGGCCCAGTAGCATCATCTGGCCCATCCAATATGATTCCAGCCTATTTTCACTTCTGGCCCATGTATGGCCCATGAAGTCTTTCAGCCCATATGAAGCCCTTTGTAACTCTTGGCCCATTAACAGCCCACGGTGGAACTGGCCCGTAATGAATAATGTATCACTTTACACCCATTAATGGCCCATGGTGAAACTGGCCCGTAATGAACAGTGTATCACTTTATACCCATTAACGGCCCATTATTCCGTTGGGCCGTTTCCAGCCCATGTTATCTTTCGGCCTTCTAAGAGCCCATTTATTCTTGGGCTCATTTCCAGCATCGTTTACTTACGGCCCGTTACTATCATTTTCTGCTTGTGGGCCAAATTCAGCCTATGGTTACAGTCGGCCCGTTTGTTGTCCGTTAATACGTTGGGCCATTTTCATAGCATCATCAAACACGGCCTATTAATGATGGCCCATTATGGTCGGCCCATGAACGGACGATTCCAACTCTAGCCCGTTTACGGCCACAATGCGGCCTGTTATTGGCCCATGTTTGGCCAATCGATCATACGACCCGCATAAGGCCCATTGATGATATGGCCCGTAGAAGGCCCATTGTTTCTATGGCCCGTAGAAGGCCCACTGTTTCTACGACCCGTAGAAGGCCCACTGTTTCTATGGCCCGTAGGAGGCCCAGTGTCACTACAGTAAATATTAGCCCATGGTTATTGTGGCCTAGTTTTAAAAAATAGGTTATTGCAGCCACTAGCAAACCGCATAAAAAGAACTGCAATGACTACAAGCAAACAAATAAACAAGACAACAAGGAAATAAATAAGCAAGCAACTTACGCTAGGCTATCACGGCTATCACACATATTACATCCACTGGGCATCAAAGTTCGCCACCAGTGCAAATAAACACGCCGACAAAAGAATATACAAAACAGAGAGCACTTCAGAAGGCCTAGGCCTGGCCAGGTCGGCCCCCCAAACAGCCGAAGAAGCTGAGTAGACCTCAGTTGTGTCAACGATAGATGCATCAACACTAGATTTATGGCATGATGGTGTGCACGGCAGTCCTCTTACATCTTCATTGCATCTTTGACTTCAAGTCGGAGCTGAGCTGAAGCAAGCCTTTCTGCTTTAAGTTGAGACTGAAGAAGTCGAACTGATTGAGGCAGCGACTGCACACAGGTTGTCTCACACCTGCTGGTGAGTAGCTTCAACTCACTATGTTCATCAAGATAGGACTTTGGGTCATCTCGCTGTCCTCAAGATGGTTTGGCTCACTATCTTCCCTAAAGTTCTGCCTGGCATAAGAGATACGACTCTGAAAGAGAAACAAGGAGACACGTAACTGGTTTCACAATTATTGTCGGATTTCGGGTTCTGGCAGACCCTTGAGGTTCGAACTCTGGGGTGCGCACGAAGATCTTTCCCCTACCAACTAGCGTCTCGAAGCCTCTCAAGGAATCTAGGCTAGAAAGAAGCACACACAAGGGACACGAGGTTTATACTGGTTCAGGCCACCATTGTGGTGTAATACCCTACTCCAGTGTGTGGTGTGGTGCATTGCCTCAGGGGCTGATGATGAACCATACAAAGGGAGAACAGCCTCGCGAGGGGCTGTTCTTGAGCTGGCGCGATGAACTTCTTGGTGAGTTCAATCGCCTCTCTCTATCTCTCTCTAGTCTATGCGCAATCTGGATCTCTCCTCCCTCTGTGGTGGCTAGCTCTATTTATAGAGGGTGGCCCTGGGCCTCTTCCCAAATAATGAGTGGGGAGGGCGCCAACAATTGGCCATTTTGAAGGGTAACATCTAGTACACTTATCCTGACTAAAGTTGGTCTACGGCTGCCAAAGGCTCTGACGGTGACGCCGTCCTGGGCTCCACGGTGACGCCGTCCTGCCGTTCTGCTGGTCTTGGTCTTGTTGCACCAAAACGGTAACCTTTGCCTGATGCCTTGGCCTGTGCTTGCCCCCCTTTTCATCGAAGGGCAAACAAGGACACTGCGCAGGCCGGCGCCCGCCTGGCGCCCGTCTTGTCTCGATCGTCATTGCTTGCGTCATGGGTACCTCGCAAGGTACCCTGCCTTGATCTCTCGACCTCCTCGCGAGCCCGCCTGATGAGGCTGCTTCCTGAGGAATCTTCTATTGTCCGCCCCGCGAGGCTTGGCCCCTCGCGAGGGTCTTGAGCTTGAGCTGATGAAGCTGGGCTGGGCTGGGCCCCCACTTGAGCCACGCCGCAGGCCGCAGGCAGGCATGTCTGGGGACCCCCGTTCCCAGAACACCGACAGTAGCCCCCGGGCCCAAGGCGCACCCGGACTTGGCCTAGCAGAGAAGCGAAGGAGCAAGTGCGAAGCGCCGCGGGCCCCAATAGCCTACGGCCTTGGTCGCCGCGTGGCGATTGATTGGACCTGGGCGTCTCCGCTTCCCCACGACGCCTCGGCAACTATATGACTTGACAAGTCCCTGCATCCAAAAATGGGTCATGATTACCTGCGATCGTGGAGGCCAACGGTTGGCCTCCTCCAGCTATAAGTACGGAACGGTGCGAGCCCTTCCAGTCCATTCCTCCCTGCTACTCCCTTTCTTCTTCTTCCTCGCCCTTGCTCCACATTACGCCAATGGCAGCAATCCGCGGGTTTTCTGCAGAAGAGAAGGGAAAGGCCCCCCGAGAGGGTCCCGACCCGCTTTCGTCGAAGAAACGGCCAGTCCCCTGCCGCCGAGATGAGGGCACTTGGCAGGAGACGCCGAGGCCCTGGTACGAGCGACCGCCGCCTGGGTTCCCGCTGCCCTTGTACGCCCGAATGGAGGGCCCTGGAGAATGAAGCGCCGAGTGACACCGACGGTGCCGCCGTCGAGGCCGGCGAGTTACGGCGGTGCGCGTCGTTCCCCCTGGAGTCCATGCCGAGGGTTCTTCTCGTGAGCTTGTGCTTCATGCCGCCATGCCTCCTCGATCCTGGATTCGCCTTCCCCCTCCTTCGCTTTTAAGATCCCGCCGAGGGGGCATCGGGAGCTCTGGCTGCAGCATGCCAACTGCAACACCCCCGCGACCGAGGCGGAGGTCGAAGTCTTCTCCCCGGGCAAGGTCTTCCTAACCCGTGGCTGGGGTGAGATCGCCCGGGTCTGCCGGACAGGGGGCACCTTCGTAATCCAACTCGAATACGATGGCGCCTCCTTGATGTTCTTCAAGGTCCTCGACGCGGAAGGACGACGACTGGAATGCTTCCCCAAGGGAGGCGGTCAGTGCACCGGAGCGGCGAGGACCAGGCTTGCCAACCGCTTCCCTCACAACTCCTCAGACAGCAGCGGGAGAGCCGGAGGATCCAGCGACTCCGCCGAGCTTCACACGACTCCGGAGACGAGCGACGACAGCTACGAGCCCCCGAGTTCGCGTCGCGCTTGGAGCAGGGCGGGTGCTTTAGGCCGCCGGCGCTGCTGATCTGGATGGGGTTGGCGCCGGCGCCTGATGACCCACTGTTGATGATGGCGCGTAGTCGTCGCTCCTTAGCACCTTTTTGTTCCCTGCAAGGAATCGAAATGACACCCCATGGGGGTATGTAAGGCATCCGCCGTGTCTTTTGTGAATTGTACATCCTTGTCATGAAACAATGCGATGGGCGCGTCCTGCCCCGGCTCAGCTTCCCCTTTCTTTCCTCATGAGGGCTTGGTGCTCTGTGATGACAGGTCCCGGTCCCCAGGCAGGCTTCAGCCATCAGTGGTATGCCAGGTCGCCATGCCGTGGTCAATGCCAGGAGGTGAGCGGCCCAAGGTCCAGTAAGAGCCCCCGAGTTGCGATGCTCAGGAGGTCCGCTTTAGCGCTCAAGCAGCCTCCGCTGGGCAAGATAGGCAGGTAGCGTCGCCGTGACAGAGCTGCAGTAGGCGAGGGTTTAGCGCTGAGTCGATTCAGTTTTTGCGTGACTTATCTTGTAGGTTTGGAGTAGTTTTTGATGAGGTGCCGGGCCTGCGTGGCAGCAGCTGGGGTGTTGCTGGTGTCGGGTTTCAGGTTCCGGCAGACCCTCAAGGTTCGAACTCTGGGGTGCACGCGGATATCACACCTCCTGCCTACCAATGTCTCGACGCCTCACAAGGATCTAAAACTACACCAAGAACAACACAAGGGACACGAGATTTATACTGGTTCAGGCCACCATTGTGGTGTAATACCCTACTCCAGTTTGTGGTGTGTGGATTACCTCAGGGGCTGATGATGAACAGTACAAGGGAGAATAGCCTCGCGAGGGTCTGTTCTTGGCTGGTGTGATGAACTGCTAGGGGGAGTTCAGTCGCCTCTCTCTCTCTATCTCCAGATTGATCCGTCCCCTGCCCTGTGGGTGGCTAGTCCTATTTATAGGCGGAGGCCCTGGGCCTCTTCCCAAATATTGACCCGGAAGGGCGCCAACAATTGGCCATTTTGAAGGGGAACATCTAGTACACTTATCCTGACTAAAGTTGGTCCTCGCCTGCCAAAGACCCTGACGATGACGCCGGCTTGGGCTCCACGATGACCTCCATTCTGCCGTCCTGCTAGTCTTGGTCTTGTTGCACCAAAATGGTTGCCTTTGCTTGATACTCTTGCCTGCGCCTGCCCCCTTTGCACCAAAGGGGAAACAAGGACTCTGCGTAGGCCGGCGCCCGCCTGGCGCCCGCCTGGCCTCGGTCGTCCTGGCTTGCATCATGGGCACCTCGTGAGGTACCCCGCCTTGATCTCTCCGCCTCCTCGCGAGCCAGCCGGACGAGGCTGTGCCCGAGGAAGCCTCCTGTCGTCTGCCCCGCGAAGCTTGGCCCCTCGCGAGGGTCTTGAGCATGTGTTGATGAAGATGGGACGTACTGGGCCACTCCTTGAGCCACGCCGCAGGCCACAGGCAGGCAAGTCTGGGTACCCCCGTTCCCAGATCGCCGACAGTAGCCCCTGGGCCCAAGGCGCGCCTGGACTTGGCTTAGCAGAGAAGCGAAGGGGCAAGTGTGAAGTGCCGCGGGCCCCAATAGCCTGCGTCCTTGGGCGCCGTGTGGCGGTTGATTGGACGTGGGCGTCCTGGCTCCCCCATGACATCTTGGCAACTGCGCGAATTGACAAGTCCCTGCATGCAAAATGGGTCATGATTACCTGTGATCGTGGAGGCCGACGGTTGGCCTCCCTCGGCTATATGTACGGAACGGCATAAGCACTTCCAGTCCATATCTTCCCACTACTCTCCGTCTTCCTCTTCGTCCTCACTCCTCCCTACGCCAATGGCACCGATCCGTCGGTTTTCTGCCGAAGAGAAGGGGAAGGCTCCCCGAGAGGGTCCCGTCCCGTTTCCTCCGAAGAAACGGCCCGCCTCTTGCCACGGAGAAGAGGGTGCTTGGCAGGAGGTGTCGAGGCCACAGTTTGAGCGGCCGCCGCCTGGATTCCCATTGCCCTTGTACGCCCGGATCAAGGGCCCTGAAGGCGCTAGCACCGAGCGGCACCGCCAGAGGCGCTATCGCCGCCGGCGGATCACGGCGGTGCGCGTCGTTCCTCCTGGAGTTCACGCTGGGGGCTCCTCTCACGAGCTCGTGCTTCACGTCGCCATGCCTCCTCGGTCTTGGATTCGCCTTCCTCCTTCCTTTGCCTTTAAGATCCCACCGAGGGGGCCTATCGAGCTTTGGCTGCAGCATGCCGACTGCAGTACCCCTGCGACCGAAGCGGAGGTCGAGGTTGTCGCTCCGGGCAGGGTCTACATGACCCGTGGATGGGGCGAGATCGCCCGGGTGGGCAGGACGGGTGGCACCCTCATAATCCACCTCGAGTGCGACGGCGCCTCCCTGATGTTCTTCAAGGTCTTCGACACGGAGGGACGTCGGCTGGAGTGCTGCCCTGAGAAAGGCGGCCGGGGCCCTCCCATGGCGAGGAGTAGGCTCGCCAATCGCTTCCCCAGCAGCTCCTCAGGCAGCGGAGGGGTCGGAGGATCCGGCGACTCCACCGAGCTCTTTGTGACTCCGGAGATGAGCGACGACAGCTACAAGCCCCCGATCTTGCGTCGCTCTCAGAGCAGGGCGAGATCATCAGGCCGCCATCACCACTGATCTGTATGGGGTTGGCGCCGGTGGCTGACGGCCCACTGTTGATGATGGCGTCTCTTGCGGAGGCGCGCGTAGTTAGCACTCTTTAGGATTTGCTCCTTTTGTTCCCTGCGAGGAATCGGAGAACACACCCCGTGGGGGTGTGTAAGGTGCTTGTAGTTCCATTTGTTAATATGATCCTTATCGTGAAGCGGTGAGAGATGCTTGTCCCGTCTTAGCTTAGTTCCTCCTTTCGAACCTCGCGAGGACTTGATGCTCTCCGCTAACAGGTCCCGGTCCCAAGGCAGGATTCAGCCGTCGCTGGTATGCCAGGTCGCGATGCCGTGGTCAAGGCCAGGAGGTGAGCGGCCCAGGGTCCAGTAAGAGCCCCTGAGTAGCGATGCTCAGGAGGTCCCCTTTAGCGCTCAAGCAGCCATCGTTCGGTGATAAAGGAGCGCGGCGTTGCCAAAACGAAACTGCATTAGGTGCGAGGTTGGTGCTGCGATAGCTAGTATTTCCGGAGGATGACTTATCTCGGGGGTCAGAAGCCACTCCTTGGCGCGGCGCTAGGCCCGTGCATTGACAGCCGAGGAGTTTCCTGGTGAAGTCCCCACGTGCCTCTTCCCTCTCGCCTTTGCTCACCCTCGTGCTCTACATCCTCAGGTCCTGGCCCTCGAGCGAGCTCTGCCGTCGCTGGTATGATAGGTCGCGATGCCGTGGTCAAGGCCAGGAGGTGAGGGCTGGAGAGCCAGTAAGAGTCCATGAGTCGCGATGCCTAGGTACCCCCTGAGGGAGTCCTGGATTAGGGGGTGTCCGGATGGCCGGACTATGACCTTTGGCCGGACTCCCGGACTATGAAGATACAAGATTGAAGACTCCGCCCCTTTCCGGATAGGGACTTTCCTTGGCGTGGAAGGCAAGCTTGGCGATACGATATGAAGATCTCCTCCCATTGTAACCGACTCTTTGTAACCCTAGCCCTCTCCGGTGTCTATATAAACCGGAGAGTTTTAGTCCGTAGGACGAACAACAATCATACCATAGGCTAGATTCTAGGGTTTAGCCTCTCCGATCTCGTGGTAGATCAACTCTTGTACTACCCATATCATCAATATTAATCAAGCAGGAGTAGGGTTTTACCTCCACCGAGAGGGCCCGAACCTGGGTAAAAACATCGTGTCCCTTGTCTCCTGTTACCATCCGCCTAGACGCATAGTTCGGGACCCCCTACCCGAGATCCGCCGGTTTTGACACCGACATTGGTGCTTTCATTGAGAGTTCCTCTGTGCCGTCGCCTTTAGGCCCGATGGCTTCTTTGATTGTCAACCACGACGCGTTCCAGGGCGAGACATTTCTCCCCGGACAGATCTTCGCATTCGGCGGCTTCGCACTGCGGGCCAACTCGCTTGGCCATCTGAAACAGATCGGAAGCTACGCCCCTGGCCATCAGGTCAGGTTTGGAAGCTTAAATTACACGGCCGACATCCGCGGGGACTTGATCTTCGACGGATTCGAGCCAAGGCCGAGCGCGCCACACTGTCATGATGGGCATGATCTAGCTCTACCGCCGGACAGCACCCAGAGTGCCACTCAGGTGTCCGCTCTGACCATTAGCTCGGAGCCGACTGCGCTAATTGGGGACGGACGGTTGGACGCCGCCCCAGGAGCCGCGATCTCTACGGCGATAGAGCCAAACACCGGTTTAGTCCTTTGCGAGGCCAGTGACTCCGAGGCGCCGGACTCCTGCCCGGACTTTAAACCTTTCGCACCCCTTCCGATCGAACCCAATTGGGCTCCGATCATGGAGTTCACGACCGCAGGCGTCTTTCAGCACTCGCCTTTTAGCGATATCCTGAATTCACTAAAGTCTCTCTCTTTGTCAGGAGAGCCCTAGCCGGACTATGGTCAGCAGGGTTGGGATGCGGACAACGAAGAAATTCGAAACCCACCCACCACCCACTTTGTAGCCACTGTCGATGATATAACCGACATGCTTGACTTCGACTCCAAAGACATCGATGTATGGACGCCGATGAAGGAGACGACCAAGAACCAGCGCCTATAGGGCACTGGAAGGCCACCTCGTCATACGACATATACATGGTGGACACCCCCAAAGCAGGGGATGGTGATGAAAAAACGGAGGACGACCCCTCCAAGAAGCAACCCAAGCGCCGACGTCAGCGGCGCCGCTCTAAATCACGCCAAAGAAAAAACGGCGAGTCCGGCACCGGAGACGTCAACACATCGGACAGTGCCGAAGACAACCCCCTCCAACAGAATTCAGCGCAGGAGGATGAAGGAGCCAGCCCTCACGAGAGAGCAGTAGACAGGGAGGTCGAGGACGACAATTATATGCCTCCCTCCGAAGATGAGGCAAGCCTCGACGACGACGAATTCGTCGTGCCAGAGGATCCCGTCGAACAAGAGCGCTTCAAGCGCAGGCTTATGGCCATGGCAAGCAGCCTCAAGAAAAAACAGCAGCAGCTTAGAGCTGACCAAGATCTGCTCGCCGACAGATGGACTGAAGTCCTGGCGGCCGAAGAGTATAAACTCGAGTGCCCCTTCAAGAGTTATCCAAAGCGCAGGCTGCTACCCCAACTAGAGGAGGAAGCAACTAAACCTACATCACCAGCGTACGATGCGCCCGATTGGCCACCCCGTGGCCGCGACAGAGAGGCCTTTCGTCCCTCAAACCAAGCCGCACCCGGGCACCGCTCCAAGAGCACCAGAGCACGGGGAAACGCAACAGACCTGCGAGACATACTGGAGGATAAGGCAAGGCAAACAAGATCGATCTACGGATCGCGTGGGCGCCCTACGTCACGTGACGATAACCGTCACGCCGGATATGATAAATACGGCAAGACCGAATACAACAGACAAAGCTCATCCGAGCTACGTCGCGATATAGCCCAGTACAGGGGCGCCGCACATCCACTATGCTTCATAGACGAATTAATGGATCATCAAATCCCAGAGGGTTTTAAACCCGTAAACATCGAATCATACGGTGGCACAACAGATCCCGCGGTATGGATCGAGGATTACCTCCTTCATATCCACATGGCCCGTGGTGATGATCTATATGCCATCAAATACCTGCCTCTCAAGCTTAAAGGACCAGCTCGGCATTGGCTTAACAGCCTACCAGCAGAGTCAATAAGTTGCTGGGAGGACCTGGAATCCGCATTCCTCGACAACTTCCAGGGCACTTACGTGCGACCACCAGACGCCGATGACCTAAGCCACATAATCCAGCAGCCAGAGGAATCGGCCAGACAATTCTGGACACGGTTCCTAACCAAGAAAAATCAAATAGTCGACTGTCCGGATGCCGAGGCCCTTGCGGCCTTCAGGCACAACATCCAAGACAAATGGCTCACCCGACACCTAGGACAGGAAAAGCCGAAATCTATGGCAGCCCTCACGACACTCATGACCCGCTTTTGCGCGGGCGAAGACAGCTGGCTAGCTCGTAGCAACAACATAACCAAGAGCCCTGGCAATTCGGATACCAAGGACAACAATGGCAGGTCACGTTGCAACAAGCACAAGCGCCGCATTAACGGCGACAATACCGAGGATACGGCAGTCAACGCCAGATTCAGAGGCTCTAAACCCGGTCAGCGGAAGAAGCCATTCAAAAGAAACCCTCCGGGCCCATCCAACTTAGACCGGATACTCGATCGCTCGTGCCAGATACACGGAACCCCCGAACAACCAGCCAACCACACCAACAGGGATTGTTGGGTGTTCAAGAAGGCAGGCAAGCTAAGTGCTGAGACCAGAGACAAGGGGCTGCGTAGCGATGACGTGGAAGAGCCCCGGCCGCCGAACAACAAAGGACAGAAGGGATTCCCCCTGCAAGTGCGGACGGTGAACATGATATACGCGACCCACATCCCCAAAAGGGAGCGGAAGCATGCTCTCAAGGACGTCTATGCGTTGGAGCCAGTCGCCCCAAAGTTCAACCCATGGTCCTCTTGCCCGATCACCTTCGATCGAAGGGACCACCCCACTAGCATCCGTCACGGCGGATTCGCCGCATTGGTCCTAGACCCAATCATTGACGGATTTCACCTCACTAGAGTCCTCATGGATGGCGGTAGCAGCCTGAACCTACTTTATCAGGATACAGTGCGAAAAATGGGTATAGATCCCTCAAGGATTAAACCCACAAATACAACTGAGGGAGTCCTGGACTAGGGGGTGTCCGGATAGTCGAACTATCATCATTAGCCGGACTCCAAGATTATGAAGATACAAGATTGAAGACTTTGTCCCGTGTCCGGATGGGACTTTCCTTGGCGTGGAAGGCAAGCTTGGCGATACGGATATGTAGATCTCCTACCATTGTAACCGACTCTGTGTAACCCTAGCCCTCTCCGGTGTCTATATAAACCGGATGGATTTAGTCCGTAGGACGAACAACAATCATACCATAGGCTAGCTTCTAGGGTTTAGCCTCCTTGATCTCGTGGTAGATCTACTCTTGTAACACACATCATTAATATTAATCAAGCAGGACGTAGGGTTTTACCTCCATCAAGAGGGCCCGAACCTGGGTAAAACATCGTGTCCCTTGTCTCCTGTTACCATCTGCCTAGACGCACAGTTCGGGACCCCCTACCCGAGATCCGCCGGTTTTGACACCGACATTGGTGCTTTCATTGAGAGTTCCTCTGTGTCGTCACTGATAGGCTTGATGGCTTCTTCAATCATCAACAACGAGGCAGTCCAGGGTGAGATCTTCCTCCCCGGACAGATCTTCGTATTCGGCGGCTCTGCACTGCGGGCCAACTCGCTTGGCCATCTGGAGCAGATCAAAAGCTACGCCCCTGGCCGTCAGGTCAGATTTGGAAGTTTGAACTTCACGGCTGACATCCGCAGGGACTTGATCTTCGATGGATTCGAGACACAGCCAAGCGCGCCGCACTGTCACGACGGGCATGATTTAGCTCTGCAGCCGGACAGTACCCTGGAGGCCGCACTCGAGCCCGCCCCGATCTTCGGAGCCGGCTGCGCAGATCGAGGACGGATGGCTAGACACCGCCTCGGGGGCTGCAACCTCTACAGCGATAGAGCTGAACACTGACCTTGTCCCTCACAAAGCTCATGACTCCGAGGTGCCGGACTCCTTGCCGGACTCCGAACCTCCCGCGCCCCCTCCAATCGAATCCGATTGGGCGCCGGTCATGGAATTCACCACTGCGGACATCTTTCAACACTCACCTTTCGGCGACATCTTGAGTTTGCTAAAGTATCTCTCGTTATCAGGAGAGCCCTGGCCGGACTGCGGTCAGGACGATTGGGATGCGGACGACGAAGAAATTCAAAGCCCACCCACCACCCACTTAGTAGCCACCGTCGATGATCTAACCGACATGCTAGACTATGACTCCGAAGACATCGACGGTATGGACGACAAAGCCGGAGACGACCAAGAACCAGCGCCTACCGGGCACTGGAAAGCCACTCCAACTCACGATGTATACATGGTGGATACACCAAAAGGAAGCGATAATGAGGAACAACGGGACAGGGCGAAGGGCAACTCCCCCAACAAACAACCAAAACGGGGACGCAAGCGCCGCCCGAAGTCCCGCCTCGATAAAAACGGCACCCATACGGACCCGGCCTTAGAGCAGGGCGAAGTAGTGGACGGCGAACATGCCACCAAGCAACCATCCGAATATGACGAACTGGACAAGCAACCCATCCCCGGCGAAAACAAGAGCCTAGATGATCTCACGCCGAACACATCGCCAGAGCATAAGAACCTTCATAAAAGGCTCGTCGCCACTGCAAGGAGTTTGAAGGAGCAAAAGCGGAAGCTCAAAATGGCGGAGGACGCACTCAGAATGAGATGGAGCAAAGTACTCAATACCGCAGATAAATATGGCGCTAGTAACCAGGCAAAGAGCTACCCAAAGCGCAAGCTGTTGCCCGAATTTGACGAGGAGGCCTTAGAGCCCCCGCAGTCAAAAAAGAAATAGGCCGCCTGGCCGGATAGACGACCAGATGACAGGCTAAGAGCAGCAAGGGGCGCCGCACACAAGCCGGCACACGATCAGCATAAAGACCCTCGGAAAAAGGATGACCCGGTCAGGTCCATCTATGGGCCAAAAAAGAAGACTCCAGGAAGCAACACAACCCGCCGAGCGTTTGAAGACAATGGCACACCCAAATACAGGGGCGCCGCACACCCACTATGTTTCACCGACGAGGTACTGGATCATGAATTTCCAGCGGGATTCAAACCCGTAAACATAGAGGCATATGACGGAACAACAGACCCCGGAGTCTGGATTGAGGATTATATCCTACATATACATATGGCCAGAGGAAACGACCTCCATGCCATAAAATACCTACCCCTCAAGCTCAAAGGGCCAGCTCGGCATTAGCTCAAAAGCCTCCCAGAAAATACCATTGGAAGTTGGGAAGAGCTCGAGGATGCGTTTCTAGTAAATTTTCAGGGGACTTATGTCCGCCCTCCGGATGCAGACGATTTTAGTCATATAACTCAACAGCCCGGAGAGTCAGCACGCAAATTCTGGAACAGGGTCCTCACCAAGAAGAACCAAATAGTCGACTGTCCGGACGCCGAAGCCTTAGCAGCCTTTAAGCACAACGTCCGAGACGAATGGCTCGCAAGACACCTCGGCCAGGAAAAACCAAGAACAATGGCCGCACTAACAAGCCTCATGACCCGCTTTTGCACAGGGGAGGACAGCTGGCTGGCTAGATGCAGCACCAGCGACCCGAGTACATCCGAAGTCAGGGATGGAAATGGGCAATCACGACGCAGAAAAGATCAGCGCCGGAATAAGGAAAATGGCCCAAATAGCACGGCGGTCAACGCCGGATTCAAAAGCTCTCGACCGAATAACAAAACACTGCCCCTCAAGGACAACAGTGATGAGCTATCCAACCTAAACAAAATTCTGGATAGGCTATGTCAAATACATAGTACCTCTGGGAAGCCTGCAAACCATACCCACAAAGATTGTTGGGTCTTCAAGCAGTCCGGCCGATTTAACACCGAACGCAAGGGGCTCGACGCACAAAGAGAAGACGACGAACCCCACAAGCAGCACGTCAGAAAACAGAAGACCTTCCCACTAGAAGTCAAAACAGTGAACTCACTTCATGTGATAACACGAAAACTCAGTGCGGCACCTGCCATACCAGGACACCATCCGCAGAATGGGGGTAGACCCTACCAAAATTCGCCGTAGCAGCACTTCCTTCAAAGGAGTGACGCCAGGCCTTCAAGCCAATTGTACAGGCTCTGTACCACTAGAGGTTGTGTTCGGTTCATCCGACAACCTCGGCCGCGAAAAGCTCACTCTCCATATCGCCCAATTTAATAGTAACCCTTAAGCACTACTGGGACGCGAAGCTTTCGCCTGCTTTAATGCAATACCACATTACGCGTCTCTTACGCTTAAAATGCCCGGTCCACGCGGCATAATCTCATTAAAGAGTAACTCCGAGTATTCCTCGACCACGGAGAACGTGAGACTGCCTTGACAGCCACACACTAATCCGACCTTGCAGGTCAAAGCCCCTAAAAATAGGTCATTCAGACCTCGGACACGGTTAGGCGAGTCCGGCATAACTAAACAGGGGGCTTCCCAGCCGCATACCCCTTTACAAGGGGCCGCGCTTATAAACGATGAGAGCCAATAAAGCTCAACTTTATTCATCTTCCAAATTATACTTTATTTTAAATACAACTTTTGCACGATATTTCTTCCGAACTAAGTCCTTCTCTTTTACAGATGAAGCACGTGCTACACCCGTCCAGGATACAGCACAACAGAGACACAGGCGCAGACGTGCAGCAGGGACCCGTTGCGAGGATTCTTTTCGGATTAAGACCCTGCGTAAACCTTTCTTACTGTCTCTTGTTGATACACATCCCCCAGTTTTCTACCATAACCGAGGAGGAGGTTGACGTTTTGGCATCGGCCGCGTCAGAAGTTCCCGCCTGTACCTGGACACTAGGGGCTTAGGGCATTGTTTTGCCCGGTATTATGAAGACTGAACACCCCAGGGAGTGTTCGGCGTCTCGAGTTAGGCCCTATATGCATCAGCTCCGAATCATTGCTTTGGTCAAATGTTGGGTTTGCCCGGCTCCTGTGTTTTGCTGCCTTACATTCCGCTCAATCGGCTAACGCGGCACCAGGAGAACTACTGCGATTGTGCCCCAGTTCGGCCGGGCGAGCACCTCAGTGGAGAAAGCCGAAAACTGACTGTCATGATATAGCGAGAGACTGGTCAACCACTCGATCGACTATTTGAATGTTTAGAATTCCTCCCCTTTGACGAAGGACCGCTTCCCGGTCAGGCACATACGCGCCCCGAGTTCGGAGAGCGCGGTGCCTCTAGGGGCTATATAGTAGCCCCACCTTTGAGCTCCTATGGCTAAGTGAAAGTGATAAAGCATTATAGTCCAATTGCCTAGTTTGCTACGCTATCACCTCCTTAAAAAGGACCAAGACATTGGAATAAGTGTGAAAAAGCGCTTTTATTTTTGCAAACACCCCTGTGCCATGTGCGTGGGGGCTGAAGCCAAAGACTGCCATCTTTCAGGTTATACATACACATACGGCCGCACAAGAGATAGTTCAATACTTGAATGCACAAGTATAAAAAGCTATGGCATTATAAACACGATCTCACAAATCATACACGTCATTTGAACATGACATCTTTCAAGCACTGCGACTCTATTAAACGAGCGCCCTGCAGGACTTCTTCAAAATAGTGCTCGGCGGGTAATCGGCTTTTGTCCGAAGCCCGGGATGCAACAGCGGTGGCATCCATGTCCGCCCAGTATGTCTTCACATGGGCGAGAGCCATCCGCGCACCTTCTATGCATGCCGACCGCTTCATCGCTTTGATATGCGGCACCGCCCCAAGGAATTGCTGCAACAAACCAAAATAGCTCTTCAGCTTGGGCCTTTCCGGCCACAGATGAGCGACCACATCCGTCATGGCAAGTCCGGACAATCTATTCAGCTCAGCCCACTCAGCCAGCCGATCAGTCAACGGAAGTGGACGCTCCGGACTATGGAATTGAGACCAGTAAAGCTCTTCCATTTCGTGATCCTTCTGGCTTCGGAAGTGCATGACCGCGTCCGCCGCACTCGCCTCCAAATCCAGATAAGGATCCTCCGCACCACACAACTGGCCCAGCTGAGCATACTTCGGATCTGTGAACTTCCTACGCAGAAGAAAGGGCTTTCCGGCCGCAATGTCTCCGGCTTGACGCAGTTCCTCCTTCATAGCCCGCATCTCACTCCAGGCATCCTTGACTTCGGCGGTGGCCTTCTTCAGGCCCTCTTGGTCCACTCGGTGTTCTCCTTCAAGAACCTCACAACGGTCGGTAGCATCTTTTTATTTCAAGGCCATTCCGGCCATCTCTTCCCTGCTTCGGCAGTGAGCAGCCTTTTCGGCCTTTAGCTCTTCCGCTGCCTTCGAGGCAGCCGCATCACTTTTCCTGGCTTGCTCCTTGGCTCGAGCAAGCTCTGCTTGAAGGTCTTCCACAGCAGTGGCACCATCTGCATCAAGCATACAAATTGTAAGGAATGGGCATCAGCTCCCTTACTAGGCGACCGCGGAGCAACCACCTACCTTGTGAATCATCAAGACGTTTATTGACCAGCGCGATGTCTGCATCCGCAACATCGAGTTGCCTCTTCAGCTCGGCAACTCCATCAGTCCGGCTGGCCACTGAATGTTTCGCCACCTGCATAAGAAAGGCGACATTCCATTACTGAGATTATGATCCTTGGCACGCTGTCGCTTTCGACGGCATACCAAGTCTTAGGGGCTACTATCTATACAGGGCGCACTCCATGTGCAAAACTGTCAAAAGGTACGTCATTTTTTGCGTACCTCAAACCCCGTCAGCAAATTTCCGATGGCCTCATACAACCCGCTTTCGGCGGATGAGATCCTCTCAATTACCATACTCATTAATGTGCGGTGATCTTCCGAGATAGATGCCCTCTTGAGCAAATCCTGCAGCTCCACCGACCGTACTCCAATGGGTGTCGGACTCTCCGGCCCCGCCAGACTCGGGGAGACCCTCCGTGACGACACCTCAGGGTTGTCCGCCCCGCCTGACGGGGCGGCAGATGGAGGCATCTCGCTCTCCATCATCTCCGGACGAAGGTCCCCCGAAGTTGAGCTCTGCTGAGATGGGCTGAGATCCGAACTACAAGGTGAAAACTTCGGTTACCTTTGGAAATAATATAGGGGCGTTCCCTATTACAAAATTCCCCCTTTTTTACTTACGGCTCGCTGGAGGGCTGATTCCTATGGGGGGACTGTGCGGCCGGGGCTCTTCCCGGCACAGGACCTTCCGGTGCAGATTTCTTTCCCCGCTTTGAGGCCTTGGCCTCCGGGTCTTCGGAAGCAGTCCTCTTCTCCCCATGGAAGGAGTTACTCTCGATTCCCCCCTTACTGAAAGCCTCCTTGGCAGAGGTGGTAGTTTCCCTGTGCCCCCCTTCGCTCTCCTCCGAAGGCGCAAACTCCAACATTTTGACTAACACGGGATCCGGCGTGGTCTCAGGGAGGGGGGCCGGACACCGTATCAGTTTTGCTTGCGCTATCCACTCCTGTCCAAGGGATAGCTGGTTAAAAGGCAAGCTCATGATAAATAAATGGACAATACGTCCGGACCCAGGGCTATTTACTTGAGTATCCGGGCGATTGCAGCTTAGGCCGGCGTCCTCGGTCAAGTCCGGACGCATCTCTTGCGATCCGAAGAACAGTTTGTACATCTTCGCGGGTGTCAAACCCATGAAGTGTTGGAGAGCTCGTGGCCCCTCCGGATTAAATTCCCACAGGCGGAGGGGGCGACGTTTGCAGGGAAGAAGGCGCCGGATCAGCATAACCTGTGCCACTATGACCAGATTAATCTCCCTTTCTTGGAGGCCTTGAATCTGGTCCTACAACAGGGGTACGTCTTTGGACGGCCCCCAGTTAAGCCCCTTGTTGACCCATGATGTCAGCCGTTGTGGAGGGCCCGAGCGGAAGACTGGCGGCAGCTTCTTCCTGCTGCCCCTTGGAGCGGTGATATAGAACCACTCCTGTTGCCACGAGCCGAGCTCCTCCTGGAAAGAGCCCACGGGCCATGGATCATCGGCCCTCTTGCTTATAACCGCCCCGCCGCACTCTGCCTGACGCCCCTCAATCATCTTCGGCTCCACGTTGAAGGTTTTGAGCCACAAGCCGAAGTGAGGGGTAGTGTGGAGGAAGGCTTCGCAGACGACAATGAATGATGAGATGTGGAGGATGGACTCCGGAGCCAAGTCATGGAATTCCAGCCCATAGTAAAACATGAGCCCCCTCACGAAGGGATCCATCGGGAATCCTAAACCCCGATGGAGGTGAGACACGAACACGACGCTCTCGCCGGGCTCGGGAGTAGGAATAACTTGCCCTCGGGCAGGCAACCTATGCGAAATCTCGTAGGTCAAATACCTGGCGTCTCTCAGCTTTAGCACATCTTGTTCCGTGACGGAAGAGGGCATCCACCGGCCTCGTAGGTCGGAGCCGGACATTGTCAAAGGTCGAAGGTACCCGAATCTGGAGCCCTAGGTGTTGGAACTCGGGGCGAGGGGCGGATTCGATTGAGGATTGAAGAAAAAGAACGAGCCTTGGTCTCATTATAAAGAGGAAGAATACCAAGAGCCGTCCTCGTGACCGTTTGGAACCCGCCTTCGATGGAGGGGGCGTGGCAACGGGCGCCGTTGGGTTACCCACGTCCGTATTTATGAGAATCCCGGAATAAGGGGAACACGATCTCTGCTTCGACAAGACGTGCCAAGGAAACCGCTTCGCTAAACGCGCTGAGGTGGTACAATAAAAACAATTCGAGTAAAGGCTTGGTAGTGGTGTGACGTCACGCCACCAAATACGTCAGTAGATTGAACTTGTGTAAATATTATTCTCTCTACGGTTGTACGTGGAATTTATTTTGCAGAGCCGGACAGTATCCTGGCATTTATAATCTCCTGTAGATTATTCAGAGGAGGAACCCGCCTTGCAATGCCGAAGACAATATGCGCGCCGGACTCGTCATCATTGAAGCCTGGTTCAGGGGCTACTGAGGGAGTCCTGGACTAGGGGGTGTCTGGATAGCCGAACTATCATCATCAGCCGGACTCCAAGATTATGAAGATACAAGATTGAAGACTTCGTCCCGTGTCCGGATGGGACTTTCCTTGGCGTGGAAGGCAAGCTTGGCGATACGGATATGTAGATCTCCTACCATTGTAGCCGACTCTGTGTAACCCTAGCCCTCTCCGGTGTCTATATAAACCGGATGGCTTTAGTCCGTAGGACGAACAACAATCATACCATAGGCTAGCTTCTAGGGTTTAGCCTCCTTGATCTCGTGGTAGATCTACTCTTGTAACACACATCATCAATATTAATCAAGCAGGACGTAGGGTTTTACCTCCATCAAGAGGGCCCGAACCTGGGTAAAACATCGTGTCCCTTGTCTCGTGTTACCATCCGCCTAGACGCAAAGTTCGGGACCCCCTACCCGAGATCCGCCGGTTTTGACACCGACAACAACCTTTAAAGGCATCATACCAGGTGTAGAAGCCAACTGTACAGGCTCGGTTGCACTTGAAGTGGTCTTCGGATCCCCGGATAATTTATGAAGCGAGGAGTTAATCTTCGATATAGTCCCATTCCAAAGTGGCTATCACGCCCTTCTCGGACGAACTGCATTTGCAAAATTCAATGCGGTGCCGCACTACGCATATCTCAAGCTCAAGATGCCAGGCCCTCGCGGAGTCATCACAGTAAATGGAAACACCGAACGCTCTCTCCGAACGAAGGAGCACACAGCGGCCCTGGCGGCGGAAGTACAGAGCAGCCTCTCAAGGCAACTCTCCAATCCGGGTGTAAAACGTACGGACAACGTCCAGCGCGCCCGAAGCAACCTACAACAAAGCCAGCTGGCACGATCCGAGCAAGCATAGCAGTGCGGCCCCAACCCCAGCCCTCGCCAGATGGTGCTATCGGTACCACGCGTACATAATTACACTTTGAAAATACCATGGGCATAAGGGGAGGGGCACAACTACGGCATGCCCAGAATGCGGCTTAACCACACTTAGGGGCTCCCTATTCCGCCGTTTTCTTTTTTTATATATACTTTCAGGACCCAACTATCCGGAAGGCCTGTCCGGCAACACACTCGCCGAACACATGATGCAACAGCCAGGGCGAGAACAAACTGCGTCGAATGTCCAGGTGGTCTCTATAACGAGTTAAATACCTGTTTTTACTTAAATACCCGCAGCTTGCCCCTGGAGGGGGACATGTCAAACAATCCCATCTCTTGCTTATCGCACTATTTGTATCATCCTGCTTTTATAGCAGCCCTTTTAATACAACACGACATAGCTCTTATCTTTTATTGTATTCATCTATTTTTTATACATATAGGTTCAGTCATGACATTATGCAACCGTACACTTTGGTACGACAAATACACCAGGGGCTTAAGCACCCCATAATATGGTGTGAGAAGACCGAACACTCTCATGAGTGTGGCACCCCGAACTTATAGCACTATATGCATTGGCTCCGAATCATGTCTTGGGTCAATAGTTGGGTTTGCCCGGCTCCCATGTTTTGGTACCTTTCGTTCCGCAATGTTGGCTAAGGTAGTGCTGGGAGAACTACTGCGATTGTGCCCCAGTTGAGCTGGGTTAACACCTCAGTAGAGAAAGCTAAAACTGACCGTCATGATAGTGCGAGAGACCGGTCGCTGTTCGTGAGGTTTTTCGAGTCCCTAAAGACTTATGCCGCTTAGAGCGAGGAGCCGGATTTATCTGGCCAAGGCGTGGATAGCGCCCCGAACTCGGTCTTCTGAAAACTAGGGGCTTCGCCGAAATTTAAAATTATAGAATTCTATGGCTAAGTGAGAGTGATAAAGCATTATAAGTCCGATGGCCTGGTTCGTTGTGCTGAGCGCCTCCCTAGATGGACCCAAGAATGGGAACAAGAGCGCTCAGTTTATCCCGAACACCCCTGCACTCATGGCACGGGGGTAGAAGCTGACGACTTGCATCTCTCAGATTTAATAAACGGTCGCACAGAAGGTAATATTTTAAATTAACAAGCGTTGCTTAGCGCATATGAACAAAGTTTTCAGCGCACAGGATATCAAATGTGAATCTACTCAAAAATTACATCTTTGGAGCATTCACCCGCTATAATGCGGGCACCCTTCAGGACGCCCTTATAATACATCTCGGGCGTGCGATACTCCTTGCCTGGCGGTGGCGCGTCCGTCACAAGCTTTTCGGCGTCCATTTTGCCCCAGTGCACTCTAGCATGGGCAAGGGCCCGACGGGCACCCTCAATACAGGCGGAGTGCTTGATGACTTCAATCCATGGACAGGCGTCCACCAGCGGCCGCACCAGGCCGAAGTAGCTCCCAGGAATGGCTTCCTTAGGCCACAGCCAAACTATGAGGCCCTTAATGGCCTGTTCGGCCACCTTGTGGAGTTCGACCAGCTGCTTCAGCTGGTCGCTAAGGGGCACCGGATGTCCGGCCTCAGCATATTGAGACCAGAACACCTTTTCTATCGAGCTCGCCTCTTTGGCTCGATAGAATGCGGCAGCATCAGACACGCTACGGGGTAGATCGGTGAAAGCTCCTGGAGAGCTCTGGATTCGGGTAAGTAACACATAATTCACTTTTACATGCTTGCTTTGCATAAAGAATGCCTTACCCGCCGCTATCTTCTTTATCACCTCTATCTCCTGGAGGGCCTTCTGTGCTTCGGCCTTAGCGGCTTTGGCACCCTCAAGAGCCAAGGCAAGCTCGGACTCTCGAGTCTTCGTGTCACACTCCAAACTCTCATGCTTTTCTACGAGATCCTGGAGCTCTTGCCGCACCTCCGCCACCCATGCCTCATGCCTCTCTCGCTCGGTGCGCTCCAAGGCTGCACTGCTTTCAGCCTTGGACACCGCCTCCTTCAGGATCGCCACCTCATTCGTGGCCCCTGCAATACCCACGTTATTCCTATCACTTATTGCAACCAAATCCTTTTCTATAAGGTACTATTTTGATAAGGTATCACTTACCTTCCTTGTCCTCGAGCTGCTTCTTGGCAAGGCTGAGCTCGTTCTCGGACTGCTCGAGGCTCTGCTTCAATGCATGGACCTCCGCAGTCAGTGCGGCAGAGGTCAGCAGCGGAGCCTGCATTCCCATATTGACACATTTAGGTTAGACTCCTGCGTATATCTTTTTAGATCCTCAGCTCGGCTTTTCTTTCTGAACACCGAACCAAGCATCAGGGGCTACTGTCTATGCGGCAAACATTTTTATATGTTTCGAACACATACCTCAAAGCATGTTAACAGACTTGTACACGCTTCTGTTAGCCCGCTCTTTGCGGACTGAACCTTTTGAATCACCGCACTCATAACAGTACGGTGTTCCTCGCTGATGGAGGCGCCGTTAAGCACCTCCTGCAAATTGTCCGGCGCCTCCGGGTGGACGGAGGTCGCCGGCGTCGTAGGCTTGCCCTTCTTATGAAGGCGCCGCTTGTCGGACTCTTGGAGCCGTTGGTGGTTCCGGAGCAGTGTCCAGCCCAGGGCTGGACTTAGATCCCTCTGGGGCTTTACCCCCTTTGGGCCTGGAGTCCGGGAGGTCACCTTGAGGTGCCTCCAGGACCACCTTCTCCTAGTTTGGTCCCCTTCGGGAACCCACCTCGGCATCATCCACAGGAAGAGGGGAGGAGGCCATCGGAAGTGAAGCGCTGTTCACATCCAACGAATTCAGGGACCCGCTCGATGAGTCGCCAAGCTGAACTCTGGGCGGACTGCATAATTAAATTCGGCGTTAGAAATTACCGAATACTAGAGGAGCGCCATAAGCCATTCGGGTAACCGGACACTTACGATTTTGCCAGGGGCTTGACCCTGGATGGCCGTTCCTCCCCACCGTCTTCGGCATCGGAGGCGTAGTCCGGCAGAAGGGTCTTCCCCTTCTTGGACCCTCCGGCCTCCCCAGTTGGGGCGGCCTTCCTTTTCTTTCCTCCCCCCGTTGGAGGGGGCGAGGCTTCTTCTTCCTCCTCCTCGTCTTCAGAGGCGGAGGGGGCTTCGGGGCTGTCAGGAGATGAATCCGACACCACCAGGCGCCGGGAGCTCTTTCGAATCCCCGTGGTCTTCTTCTTGACCTTCTTCTCCGGCACCACGTGAGGTGCCAGAACCAGCAGCTTGGCTAGACGAGCATCCGCTGGGTCTTCGGGCAAAGGAGCCGAACAGTTGACCTGCCCGGACTTCTTCAGCCAGTCCTGTCATAGGGTTAAGCTATGTGAAACAAAATACCCCGAAATGGGAAAATTAAGCTCACCGCGCTGGTGTGGCGCTTGGCGCAGAATCCGTGATCCTCGGTGACGGGCGGCGAGACCTCGGAACTCTTGAAGAGCACCTTCCAGGCGTCCTCGTGCTTTGTGTCAAAGAGCCGGGACAGAGCCTGGTGCTGGGCTGGGTCGAACTCCCACAAACTGAAAGCCCATCGTTGACACGGGAGAATCCGGTGGAAGAGCATGACCTGGACCACGGTGACAAGTTTAACCTTCCTGCCGATCAGGTCCTTGATGCAGGTTTGGAGTCCGGTCACTTCTGCCGAATTACCCCACGACAGGCCCATCTCTTTCCAAGATGTGAGCCGTGTGGGGAAGCCAGATCGGAATTCGGGGGCCTCAGCCCATTCAGGGTCACGCGGCTCGGTGATATAGAACCACCCCGATTGCCATCCTTTGATGGTCTCTATGAAGGCACCCTCGAGCCATGTAACGTTGGCTATCTTGCCCACCATGGAGCCTCCGCACTCCGCTTGGCGTCCGCCCACGACCTTCGGCTTGACGCTAAAAATCTTCAGCCATAGGCCAAAGTGGGGCTGGATGCGGAGGAAGGCCTCGCACACGACGATAAACACCGAGATGTTGAGGATAAAGTTCAGGGCCAGATCGTGAAAGTCCAGGCCGTAGTAGAACATGAGCCCCCGGACGAACGGGTGAAGAGGAAAGCCCAGTCCACGGAGGAAATGGGGAAGAAATACAACCCTCTCATGGGGCCTAGGGGTGGGGATGAGTTGCCCCTCATCTGGAAGCCGGTGCGCGATGTCGTCAGACAAGTATTCGGCCTTCCTCAACTTTTTGATTTGCCCCTCCGTGACGGAGCAGGCCATCCATCTACCTCCCGCTCCGGACATGATTGGCGAAGGTTGAGGTGGGAAGCGCGCACTTGGGCGTTGGAGCTCGAGTGCGCAGGGACAGATAGGCAAAGGAGGAACAAGGCGTAAATGGAAAGGGTAGAATCTTATCCCCTTATATGGGCGGCTGAAGCTACGAGCCCCCTCCGGCCTAATAAAACTCGCTTATCTCCCAAGCGCCGCGCTTAATGACGCGGTTGGGTTACCCACGCCCGTATTGATGAGAATCCCGGAATAAGGGGACACGATCTCTGCTTCGACAAGACGTGCCAAGGAAACCGCCTCGCTAAACACGCTGAGATGGAACAGTAAAACGATTCGAATAAAGGCTTGACCGTGGCATGATGTCACACTGCTGAATACGTCAGCAGATTAGATTTGTGCGGGAATTATTCTCTCTACGATGGTATGTGGAACTTATTTTTGCAGAGCCGAACACTATCCATGTGTTCAAACATCTTCTATGAAGTATTCGGAGGAGGAACCCGCCTCGCAATGCCGAAGACAATTGGCGCGCCAGACTCGTCGTCATTGAAGCCAGGTTCAGGGGCTACTGAGGGAGTCCTGGATTAGGGGGTGTCCGGATGGCTGGACTATGACCTTTGGCCGGAGTCCCGGACTATGAAGATACAAGATTGAAGACTCCGTCCCGTGTCCGGATAGGGACTTTCCTTGGCGTGGAAAGCAAGCTTGGCGATACGATATGCAGATCTCCTCCCATTGTAACCGACTCTGTGTAACCCTAGCCCTCTCCGGTGTCTATATAAACCGGAGAGTTTTAGTCCGTAGGACGAACAACAATCATACCATAGGCTAGATTCTAGGGTTTAGCCTCTCCGATCTCGTGGTAGATCAACTCTTGTACTACCCATATCATCAATATTAATCAAGCAGGAGTAGGGTTTTACCTCCACCGAGAGGGCCCAAACCTGGGTAAAAACATCGTGTCCCTTGTCTCCTGTTACCATCCGACTAGACGCACAGTTTGGGACCCCCTACCCGAGATCCGCCGGTTTTGACACCGACACCCCCCCCTTTAACGTGCAAGCGGTTCGCGCGGACGAGAGTGAAGGAGACGCTGCGGAGGCCTCGCCCGACTCTGCTCCTTAAAGCGATCCTGCGATTTCATCATGAGAAAAGCGAGGGTTTACCGTTACAATTTCCGCCCAGCTGCTGGTTGCTCTGGGAAGGTGACGAGGCACTGAAGGCTTGGTGAGGTGGCACCTCGCGGGGTTGCCGCGGCCAGACCCATGCGCAAGCGTCGTGCCGTGTGGGAGCAGCTCCATCAGTTGGTGTCAATCAAGCGGGCGATTAAGTCAAGCACGTTAATCATGAAGGAGCAAATCCATTTAAATAGGCGCAGAAAAAGGCGAACACCGCTGGGTCGGGCCCGAGCGACTTTGGGGATAATGCAGCCCGAAGGGCGCCCCTGATAAAGTAACTAAAACATGAACCAAAGGGATACATGCCATAGGGACGGACCCACGCGGCCTGGGAATGATGCAGCCCTGGGGGGCGCTCCCAGCTGAAAATGAAATTCGGAGGATGTCACCTGATGATGCTGAAGATGAAGGGATGCTGAAGTAGCGGACGGCGTGCGCTGCGGGAGACGATCTTCACGAGCCCCCAGGCCCAGGGGCCTCGGGAGCCTCCGGAGGCGCCGGAGGCGCCGGCGGCTCCTCGCGGACCATCTCCATCTCCGCCAAGACTGCGGAATGCCTGACCGCTTGAGCCTCCAGGACGCTCCTGATGAGGCGTTGACGCACGACAGTCGCGTTCGGCAGGCCGTAAGGCATGCGAACATAGCTGTGGGGTGGACCTTCGCAGCGTCCCACACGTGAGGGCTAGAGGCGCTCCTGAGAGGCGGCTCGGTTGAGTCCTGGTATGTCAATGCAGACGCGTAGCCCACCATCCTCGCCTAGATGGGGAGCTACGGCGGGTAAGCGGCAGCTGCCACTCATGACTCTTGACTCCTGCAACTCCTGAATGATCTCGCTGACGAACTCCTGAGGGTTTGGCCCTCCTTGCCTCGCTCCTTTCTGAGGGAAACATGCGTTGTAGCACGCCTCCAAGTGGTGCCCGAGCGCCTCCCTCATGATCCTAGCAAAGTCGATGGCCCTCTAGGAGAGAGCCCCCGAGCCTTGCTCGTGGAGGGCGCCGGGCATGCCTTCCTATGCGACAGAAGGAGGCGCCCCCTGAACAACCGCGGACCCTAAGGGGCCTACCTCCCGAGGGGTCGGGCCAGGCGATGTCTTCTTCTTATTAGGGGCAACATCGGGAAGCCTCCCGCTCCTATGATCTGGGTCTTCAATTGATGCGGCTTGGAAAGCACGCTCCAGAGAACACACAACGTCTCTCTCTTCACAACTTGGCCAGGGCTGGGTACCCGAGGATGGCATTGTATGGCAGGCGAATGTGAGCAACATCGAAGCCAATGAGCTCGGTGCGGTAGCTGTCGCGCTTCCCGAAGGTAACACGAAGGCGGACCTGCCCTATCAGAACCGTGGAACCATCAGTGACTCCTGAGAAAGGCTTGGTAGGCTACAGCTGATTGTAGGGCACTTGTAGATTGTTGAACGTCTCGACGGATAGGACATTGAGCCCTGCTTCTCCATCGATGAGGGTCTTGGTGACTTGCACATTGCTGATGATTGGGAAACAAAGCATCGGGAGGACTCTAGCTGTGGCCGCGCACTTGAGCTGATCCGCTGAGCTGAACGTGATAGCGCACGTTGACCACCTGAGAGGGCGTGTGGCCTCAACCTTGGGGAGGACTGCATTCACCTCGCGAGCAAACTGCTTGAAGATGCGCTGAGAGGCTGGGGCTTGAGCGCCGCCCAAGATGCAAGGGATTGCGCGCGGCTCCTGGAAGCCTCCACCCCCTCGTCCTGATGATGGTCTTCATTCCTCCTTGGCTGTGGTGGCAGAGGAGGGTGGCCCATGTTGCCTTGTGGGCGATCCTCGAGAGGCTGATCCCTCCAACCCCCCTCACGAGGTGGGTCCCTCCAACCTCCCTCACGAGGCTGGTCTTGCCAGCGGTCCTCACAAGGTTAGTCGTGCCACCCTTGGCGAGGGCCACGGTCTTCCCATCGTCCTCCACCTCTTCCTCCTCCTCGGCCATAGCCCCGGTCGCTGCGCTCGGGGCATCGGCCGGCATGCACATCCCGCACAGCCCTGAGCTCTTGGCATTCGTTGGTGTTGTGGGTGTGGAGGTCATGGTACACGTAGTACCGGCTGCCCCTGGATGACTCAGGCTGATCCCTGCCTCGCTTGGTGTCCGGCTCTGCTGCAAGCACAACGGCCCCCTTGTGCTTCACGTCCTTGGCCTTGGACTTCTTCTCTTTTGGGTTAGCAGCTGGCAGCTCGAGGAGGGAAAGGCGCCCTTCCTCAGCCCTAGCGCACTTGGTCGCCAGATTGTACAGCTCCAGGGAGGTGCACAAGTCCTCATGAATCGCGAGCTCCTCCTTCATCTTGACATCACGTACGCCGTCGGAGAAGACTGAGATGATGGCCTCCTCAGACACCTTGGGAATCTTAAGGCGAGCGCTGTTGAAATGCTGGATGAACTTCTGCAGGGTCTCTCCCGGCTGCTGCTTGATGCGGTGCAAGTCGCTCATGGCCGGGGGCCGGTCGCGGGTGCCTTGGAAGTTGGTGATGAATCGGGTGCGCATCTCGTCCCAGGAGGATATCATGCTAGGAGCCAGGTTCAGGAGACATGTGCGGGCGCCGTCCTTGAGCGCCATGGGAAACCAGCTTGCCATGACCTTCTCGTCCCCATTGGCGGCTTCGATGACCATCTCATAGAGCTGGAGGAACTCCGCAGGGTCAGCTGTGCCATCATAGCGGGGGGGCAGATCTGGCTTGAACTTGCCCGGCCAGGCCACACTGCGCAGCTCGGCGGTGAAGGCACGGCAGCCTGCAGTGGCCGCGGGAGGCCTTGGGTGATGGAGAGCTTGATCTTGGAAGTTTCTGTGCGTTGCCGCCAGGTGTAGCGCGGGGTCTTGATGCGCTGGAGCGGGAGCGCGTTTGTGTCGGGCCGGTGCGGGGAGCACACGGGCGGCTTCTTGGGGGCGAGGGATCTCTTGGCAACTCTTCTCTTGCTGTGTTGGCGCCGGACGCTATGGGTTCTGGCCAGGGGCCACGCGCCTTGGGGCCAAGGCACCTTCTTGAGGGGGAGGCGACTGAGGCGCTCCTGGTACTTCGTCACCCGCGCAGGGCGTGGTGCGGTGTAGCGAGAGGGACGGCGCAGGGGAGCCCCCAGCGGCGCTGACGAGCTCGGTGATGCGGGCGAGCCACTTGTCGTAGAGGTCGTCGATGGGGCTGTAGTGCAGAAGCTCCCGCGCCAGGAGCAACGAGGCGTGCGCGTCCGCAGGAGCGTGACGGGCGTGGGACGAGGAGCCGGCTGGAGTCAGCGACGGGGTGGCGGAGCGGCCTTCTCGCCGCATCAAAGGGTGCAGGGACGACGCCTGCTGCTTGTTCCCCGTCGGGCCGGTGGCGGCGTTGACGGCGGGCGACGGGGAATGGTGGGGGCGCCCGCCGACGGGGGCCGTCTGGGCGATGCGAGTGGCGAGAGCGGCCCGGCACTCGGCGCGGGCTCGACGAGCGTTTGACATGGATGCAACGGGCGGCAAAACACGAGGCGATGGAAGGCGGATTCCGGTGCACCCCTACCTGGCGCGCCAAATGTTTGGTTTCGGGTTCCGGCAGACCCTCAAGGTTCGAACTCTGGGGTGCACGCGGAGATCACACCTCCTGCCTACCCATGTCTCGATGCCTCGCAAGGATCTAAAACTACACCAAGAACAACACAAGGGACACGAGATTTATACTGGTTCAGGCCACCATTGTGGTGTAATACCCTACTCTAGTTTGTGGTGTGTAGATTGCCTCAGGGGCTGATGATGAACAGTACAAGGGAGAACAGCCTCGCGAGGGTCTATTCTTGGCTGGTGCGATGAACTGCTTGGGGGAGTTCAGTCGCCTCTCTCTCTCTCTATCTCCAGATTGATCCATCCCCTGCCCTGTGGGTGGCTAGTCCTATTTATAGGCGGAGGCCCTGGGCCTCTTCCCAAATTTTGAGCGGGAAAGGTGCCAACAATTGACCATTTTTAAGGGGAACATCTAGTACACTTATCCTGACTAAAGTTGATCCTTGCCTGCCAAAGACCCTAACGATGATGCCGGCTTGGGCTCGACGATGACCTCCGTTCTGGCGTCCTGCTGGTCTTGGTCTTATTCCACCGAAATGGTTGCCTTTGCTTGATACTCTTGCCTGCGCTTGCCCCCTTTGCACCAAAGGGGAAACAAGGACTCTGCGCAGGCCGACGCCCGCCTGGCGCCCGCCTGGCCTCGGTCGTCATGGCTTCCGTCATAGGCACCTCGTGAGGTACCCCGCCTTGATCTCTCCGCCTCCTCGCGAGCCAGCCTGACGAGGCTGTGCCCGAGGAAGCCTCCTATCGTCTGCCCCGCGAGGCTTGGCCCCTCGCGAGGGTCTTGAGCATGTGTTGATGAAGATGGGCCGTACTGGGCCACTCCTTGGGCCACGCCGCAGGCCGCAGGCAGGCAAGTCTGGGTACCCCCATTCCCAGAACGGCGATAGCTGGGTTAGGCCTTCGTGAGATTCTTCCCTCTTCCTCGCAGTTTCCTTCATGCTCTACGTCCTTAGGTCCCAGCCCTCGAGCGAGCTCAGCCGCCACTGGTATGATAGGTCGTCATACCGTGGGTCCAGGCCAGGGGGTGAGGGCTGGAGAGGCAGTAAGAGCCCATGAGTCGCGATGCTCAGGCTCCCCCCTTTTAACGCACGAGCGGATCATGCTGGAGAGAGGGAGAGAAAGCTCGCGACGCCCCCCAATACTACTCCTGGAGCGGGTCCTGCATACTAATCACGAGGGAAAACAAGGCATGTCATTACGGTTGCCAGCCAACCATTGGTCGCTCCGAGTGAGTGATTGGGGCACTGAGGGCCTGGTGAGGTGGCGCCTTGCGGGGCTGCCACGGCCAGAGCTCGGCCACTCAGATTTATCGGTGTTGCAGGGACGGACCCGTACGCAAGCGTCGTGCCAGAGCGAGCGGCTCCAAAGGTAGGCGACAATCGAGTAGGCGATTAAGTCAAGCATGTTAAGCATGAAGGAGCAAATCCATTTAGTTAGATGCATAGAAAGAAAATGCCACTGGGTCAGGCCCGAACAGCTTGGGGATAATGCAGCCCGAGGGGGCCCCCCAACAAGGTAGGTAAAGAACATAAGCAAAATGGATACATGCCGCAGGGACGGACCCACTCGACCTGGGAATGATGCAGCCCTGTGGGCGCTCCCAGCTGAAAATGGAACTTTGAAAGATGTCACCTAATACCGTTGGAGATGAAAGGATGCTGAAGCAGCGGACAACGCGTGGTGAGGAGGTCGACCCTCATGAGCTCCCGGCACTCGGAGCCTCGGGAGGCTCCGGGGGCACGGGTGGATCTTCGAGGACCATCTCCATCTCTGCCAGGACCGTGCAACGCCTGACCTCCTGAGCCTCCAGGATGCTCCTCAGCAGGAGCTGATGAGCCGCGGCCGCGCAAACATAGCTGTGAGGTGGACCTTCACAACGCCCCATGCGCGAAGGCCAGAGGCGCTCCTGAGACGCGGCTCGGTTGAGCCCTGGCACGATGATGCAAACGCGCAGCCTGCCATCCTCGCCTAGATGGGGGGCTGCGGCGGGTAGGCGGCGGCTGCCACGCATGACTCTTGACTCCTGTAGCTCCTGAGTGTTTCTCGTGATGAACTCCTAAGGGTTTGGCCCTCCTTGCCTCATACCTTCCTGAGGGAAACATGCTTTGAAGCACGCCTCCAAGTGGTGCCCGAGCGCCTCCCTCGTGACCTTGGCAAAGTCGGTGGCTCTCCAAGAAAGAGCCCCCGAGCCCTGCCCGAGGAGGGCGCCGGGCGCGCCTTCCTATGTGATAGAGGGTGGCGCCACCTGAACGGGCGCGGATCCTGACGCAACGCCTCTGGAGGTACCCGCCTCCTGATGGCTTGGGCCAGGCGAAGCCTTCTTCTTAGGGACTGCCTCGGGAAGTCTCCCGCTCCTGTGATCTGGGTCTTCGATTGCCGCGGCCTGGAAGGCACGCTCAAGAGAACACACTGCATCCCTTTCCTCACAAGGTACTATGATGACTCCACCGCTTCCTGGCATCTTGAGGACATTGTAGCCTTGGTGAGTCACTGCCATGAACTTGGCCAGAGATGGGTACCCGAGGATGGCATTGTATGGCAGGAGAATGTGGGCGACGTCGAAGTCAATGAGCTCGATGCGGTAGTTGTTGCGGTGCCCAAAGGTGACTGGAAGGCGAACCTGCCCTATCGGAACAGTGGAACCATCAGTGACTCCTGAGAAAGGCTTGGTCGGCTGAAGCTGATCGTATGGCACTTGGAGATAGTTGAATGTCTCGAGGGATAGGACGTTGAGTCCTGCTCCGCTATCGATGAGGGTCCTGGTGACTTGCACATTGCTGATGACTGGAGAACAAAGCATTGGGAGGACTCCGGTCGTTGCTGCGCACTTGAGCTGATCCGTTGAGCTGAATGTGATAGCGCATGCAGACCACCTGAGAGGGTGCGTGGCCTCAAGCTTGGGGAGGACTGCATTCACCTTGCAAGCAAGCTGCTTGAAGATGCGCTGTGAGGCTGGGACCTGGGCACCGCCCAGGATACAAGCGATTGCGCACAGCTCCTGGAAGCCCCCAGCCCCCTCGTCCTGATGCTGGTCTTCATTCCTCCTCGGCGGTGGTGGCAGAGGAGGGAGGCCTGCGTTGCCGTGCAGGCGATCCTCACGAGACTGATCCCTCCAACCTCCCTCGCGAGGCTGGTCCTGCCAACGGTCCTCGCGAGGTCGGTCACGCCACCCTTGGCAAGGGCCACGGTCTTCCCATCGTCCTCCACCTCTTCCTCCTCCTTGTCCATAGCCCCGATCGTTGCGCTTGGGGCGTCGGCCGATACGCCCATCTCGCACAGCTCTGAGCTCTTGGCATTCGTTGGTGTTGTGGGTGTGGAGGTCGTGGTACACGCAATATCGGCTGCCCTTGGATGACTCCGGATGATCCTTGCCTCGCTTGGTGTCTGGCTCCGCTGCGAGCACAGCAGCTCCTTTGCGCTTCACGTCCTTGACATTGGGCTTCTTCTCTTCCGGATCAGCAACTGGGAGCTCGAGGAGGGAGAGGCGCCCTTCCTCAGCCCTGGCACATTTGGTCGCTAAGTTGAACAGCTCCAGAGACGTGCACAGGTCTTCGTGGATCGCTAGCTCCTCTTTCATCTTGATGTCACGCACGCAATCGGAGAAGGCTGAGATGATGGCCTCCTCAGTCACCCTGGGGATCTTGAGGCGGGCGTTGTTGAAGCGCTGGATGTACTTCTGCAGGGTCTCTCCTGGCTGTTGCTTGATGCGGTGTAGGTCACTCATGGCGGGGGGCCAGTCACGAGTGCCTTGGAAGTTGGCGATGAAGCGAGTGCGCATCTCGTCCCAAGAGGAGATCATGCTAGGAGGCAGGTTTAGGAGCCGTGTGCGGGCACCATCCTTGACCGCCATAGGAAACCAGTTTGCCATGACCTTTTCGTCCCCGTTGGCCGCCTCGATGCCCAGCTCATAGAGCTAGAGGAACTCCGCGGGGTCGGCAGTACCGTCGTAGCGAGGAGGCGGGTCTGGCTTGAACATGTCGGGCCATGCGACGCTACGCAGCTCGATGGTGAAGGCGCAGCAACCCGCGGTGTCCACCGGAGCTCTCTGCTGATGCGGGGCTTGCTCCTGGGGATTCCCGCGCACCACTTCCTGGAGCAGCGCGGGGTCTTGACATGGTGGCGCAGGGATGCGGTCATGGCACTCCGGTGCTGGGAGCACGCGGGCACCTTCTTAGGGGCGAGGGATTTCTTGGCAACTCCTTTCTTGTCGCGCAGGCGCCGGACGCAGTGGGTCTCGTCCTGGGGCCGCGCGCCTTGGAGCCAAGGCGCCTTCTTGGGGAGGAGGTGGCGGAGGCACCTCTTGATCCATGCCTCCTGCGCAGGATGGAGGGTGAGGCAGCGAGAGAGATGGCATAGGAGAGCCCCCTGCGGCGCTGACGAGCTCGATGATGCGGGTGAGCCAGTCTTCGTAGAGATCATCGACGGGACGGTAGTGCAGGAGCTCACGCGTCAGGAGCAGCGCAGCGTGCGCGTCCGTTGGGGCGCGACTGGCGTGGGACGACGAACCGGTTGGAGTCAGCGACGGGGTGGCAGTGTAGCCTTCCTGCCGCACTGAGCGATGCAGCGATGATGCTTGCTGCTCGTTCCCCGCCGGGCCGATGGCGGCATTGGCGGCAGGCGACGGGGAACGACGGGGGCGCCCGCCGACGGGAGCCGTCTGGGCGACTCGGGCGGCGAGAGCAGCCCGACGCTCAACGCAGGCTCGGCGAGTGTCAGACATGGGCGCGATGGGCGATGAACACGAGGCGGTGGAAGAAGGATTCCGGCGCACCCCTACCTGGCGCGCCAAATGTCGGATTTCGGGTTCCGGCAGACCCTTGAGGTTCGAACACTGGGGTGCGCACGAAGATCTTTTCCCTACCAACTCGCGTCTCGAAGCCTCTCAAGGAATCTAGGCTAGAAAGAAGAACACACAAGGGACACGAGGTTTATACTGGTTCAGGCCACCATTGTTGTGTAATACCCTACTCTAGTGTGTGGTGTGGTGGATTTCCTCAGGGGCTGATGATGAACCATACAAAGGGAGAACAGCCTCGCGAGGGGCTGTTCTTGAGCTGGTGCGATGAACTGCTTGGTGAGTTCAATCGCCTCTCTCTCTCTCTCTAGTCTATGCACAATCTGGATCTCTCCTCCCTCTATGGTGGCTAGCTCTATTTATAGAGGGTGGCCCTGGTCCTCTTCCCAAATAATGAGCAGGAAGGGCGCCAACAATTGGCCATTTTGAAGGGGAACATCTAGTACACTTATCCTGACTAAAGTTGGTTTACGGCTGCCAAAGGCTCTGATGGTAACACCGTCCTGGGCTCCATGATGACCTCCATCCTGCCGTTCTGCTGGTCTTGGTTTTGTTGCACCGAAACAGTAACCTTTGCCTGATGCCTTGGCATGTGCTTGCGCCCCTTTGCATCGAAGGGGAAACAAGGACACCGCGCAGGCCGGCACCCGCCTGGTCTCGATCGTCATGGCTTGCGTCATGGGCACCTCGCGAGGTACCCTGCCTTGATCTCTCCGCCTCCTCGCGAGCCCTCCTAATGAGGCTACTTCCTGAGGAAGCTTCTGTTTTCCGCCCCGCAAGGCTTGGCCCCTCGCGAGGGTCTTGAGCTTGAGGTGATGAAGCTGGCCTGTGCTAGGCCCCCACTTGAACCACGCCGCAGGCCGCAGGCAGTCAAGTCTGGGGACCCCCGTTCCCAGAATGTCGACAATTATATAAGCAAATAGATGGATCTGTTCTGTATAAGGAACATGTTTTTACAACTACAATTTGAAACTGGTAGTTGTTGCAAACATCCAATCAGATGTAAACAGCAAAGCAAACAGCAGTGGAGGAAATGATGCCTATCCAAATCTATACTAGAACAAAGGTTGAAGGCTTGAGAAGGATGAACTTACATTACATGTTAACACAGGCTGGACAAAGCCCTTCTCCATGTTGATGGCAGGATAATTCAATAAATTCCCAAACGAAAATTCTTTATAAGCGTTGCCATTATTCTACATTTTGCAAAGAGTAAATATAGATCAAATAATATTGGAAGAAACAGAGGATAATGAAGCTCAGGTGCAGACTGATGATACATAATCAAATAGCAATTAATTAAGTGCAGCGTTACAAGGCAAAAGGGAGAGAGGTACTGACAAGAGCAATGCAGAGCCCAATATTGTTTTGAGATCGTATGATCCTTTGAGCAAGGAGATTCATCCGAAATTAGTTTTCATACAAGAGAGAAGGTAAGGCACAAGCAGAAATTTAGGAGTTCAAATTTTGAATTGATATCATAGACAGTACCTGACACTGGCTCCCAGCAGTTCTAATAGGGGTTTGGCCACTAGAGTAGGGGTAAAGTGTGGTACAGTTGGGCATGTGTTTTCTATAGCTGCTGATCTATCTGATTTAACAGGTATCACTACCTTTTCCAAATACCTAGTTTGTACTCCTTGAGGATCTGCACTCACCCTCTTCCTTTTGGACATCTATTACGAAAGAAAAACATTTGACTGGAAAAACATAGTGTGACGGCACATGGAATAGGTACATAAAATGGATAGGTATGGCATATACTCATTTATGATGCTTAAACTAAGCAGATGGTGTAACAAAGTAGAAGTAATGCAAGAGTTCAGATGCAAAATATGTGCGACCAATACAACTTTGCAAAGTTAGAGCAAGCACCTTGATGGGTGAATAAGATAGGCCATCCTCCACCATGCCAAGTTTGTTAGCCAGTGGACTGTTCCGCAATATTCCTCTCGTGCATCCATTCTCATATTCATTTTGAAAATGTTCAATATCTGACATGCATGAAAACATAAAAACAAGTGAGATTTTCTTTGTAATGCAGAAGTGATTCTAATCCAATACTGCCTCCCTGTAAACCCCTTTGTGCTATCTTTGCAATTCTTTTAAGAGATGCCATGCAAGTTGTAATTTGTTGTGTGCATTAATATAATGTGGCCGACTACTCAAAATATGAGAGCTCCAGAAGTGATGACACTTCGCAGATGACAGCTTCAACATATAGTAAAGAAGAATAAGTCGACCTGACCTGACAGATTCAAAATATACTAAGGGAGAACAACTCGACCTGACCAGTCGACCGCAAGAGAAGAGTATCATCTTAAAGAAGAGCAGAAGAGCAAGCAGATTGAAGATATTACAAGTCTTTGAATACAATGTCGGTTGGCCACTCATGATGAACCAGAGCGCACAGAGAAATACTATTCTTTCCGGTCTCTCCATATGTGGCTCACATGCATTTCGAAACTAAAGTAGGAAAATTTAGCTAACCAATTAAACATCTCTTAGTTTTACTAATATCAGCAATAATATCAGATATGAATTTGTACAACTAAGCTTGTTTAGCTCGATGGGTGGAGCCGTGCTATTACGACACGAACCACGTAGGCTGATTATGGTCATCATAAAATGGGGAAACCATAAGCATGATGAGTACAGTGTTGACCGTGGCAGTGGGATGGCAGATCTGAAGCTGCAAACCGCGCAAAGGGTAGTTAGCAACCGATGTTTGCTTTGAAATAGCAACTAAGATTTGGTATGGACAAGAAAGTACGATCAACAAGTGACAAAGAAATGCAATTATGCTATCTCTCTATATGTCGCGGTATGCTTTGGAAACTCAAGTGGGACCTTTAGATAACCAATTAAATGTGTCGGTTAACTAATATCAGTATCATATCACAATCATATTTGAACAACTAAGCTTTCGAATTCTGAGTGTTGTGTTGTTTAGCTTGAAGGGTCGAGTATTGCTAGTACGACAGAAAGCACCTACACAGATCATAGTAGAGTAGATAAAAGGGGAAAACCCTAAGCATCAAGAGAAAAATCAGGAAAGTGCAACTAGCTGGACCAGTGGGTGGCGCACATGCTTTTTGAAACGAATATAGGTACATTAGGTCACCAATTAGACGTCTTTGTTTTAGTGATATGAGCATCATATCAGATTCGTATTTCAACACGTAAGCTTTGGGCTGAGGTCTTGAGGAGCAGTGCTAGCACGACACGAAGCACCTACGATGATGGTAGTGAATATAAAGGGGGGAAACCATAAGCTTTACGAGTATAGTGCCCGTGCCATGGCGGATCTGAAGGTGCAAACCGGACAAAGCTACTTCGCAACCAATGTTTGCTTTCAACTAGCTACTACGATTTGGTACGGACAAGAAAAGTACAGTAAACAAATTACGATCTATTTTCCGGGTGAGATCAATAACTTAAGCACATATGGAAGAGTACCACCTCTCTTGTGACGCCGTGTAGGCCTATGCTGATACGTTGAGGGTGCTGTGGGTGTGATGGCTGTCGGCGGCGGGGAAGAAGACTTTAGACGGCAGACGACCGGGTCGGGGGATATATCCTGTTGCCGTGGACGAGGCGGTCGTAGGAGCGGCAACGACAAGGTGGACGACGACACCGATGAAGCAAGAGGAGGCGATGAAACGATCTTGGTCCAGCGCCATGGATGAGAGACGCCCGTCTCTTGAAGTGGATGACGGGGTAGGGGTAGCGGCTCCGGCAAGGTGGAGGATGGGGTGGCGGACGAAGGAGGTTGGCCGCAGTGCGGAGGTTGTCATGCAGCCAACGGTGTATGAATGGGGAAATGGAGGGGAGGGGGAGGGGATCTCAAATTTTGGGATGCGCTTCTCTGAAATGTGGGAAAGTTACGAACTTATCCCCCATTTAAAATTTCGGACATCACGTCGGTTGGAGATAGGACGGTAATTTCGCATCTCCCAACTATTTGCCGGTAACTATTTCGGGCGAGGAGAGGGTGTTTTGCTGCCCACGGTGTATGAACGGGGCTGATAGGTATGTCGGTTGTGTCATGTCTGAGGGAAGTTACACATCTGCCCCTATTTAAAATATTAGCCTACATCGATTTTGGACGAGGAGAGTTTGTTTTGCCGCCCACCGTGTATGAATGGGGAAATGGAGGAAGAGACACATGTCTTTCGGACAAGCTTGAATCAAATGTGTTTTGTCGCCCACCGTGTCTGAATGGGCTCAGAGGCCGTCGTGTCACGTCTGATTGAAGTTACTAGTCTACCCCTATCGACAGTAGTGTAAATCCAGTCGATAAGGATGTCAAGTGTCAGGGGTAGACAGTAATTTCCATCTCGCAAACACTTGCTTTGGGCAGCCCACAAATTATAGTGGTGTTTAGCCGCTTCGTTCAAAACTTGGGAGAATTAGCATTCACGTTTGCCCTGGGCCCTGGCAAACTAAATTCAAATCCAATTTGTATTTGATTACGAATATCCACAGATAATTCTACGTTTTGTTATTTATTTCTTCAAAACCAAAACAAAGATTTATTCCACCTTTATATACGATTATGATTTAGAAATGTCGTGATCTTCAAATTCAGTAGGTTGGATACACTCTGAGTCAAACAGTTATTTCATCCAATACAATATGCTCACACGAAAAACAGTTCACCTTATGGCAATCATATACTGAGGATTACCTCGCCTAAAAAATTCGGATCATTACAACACATGGACAACATAGGGGGTCTTGCAACATAATCCATTCAGAGACATGACACAACATGCAAGTACAATAATCATGACAATTTCAACTGGTATCTAAAGAAGAACCGGGATTACCTTGGGCTTCAGGTAGCGGAAACAACAGGACCTCCTCCGTCTTCAAATGCAACATTCTTACTTCCTCCAATTCTTGGGTTGCTTGCATAATGCGTGCCGCTAATTCCGTAATTTCCAGCCTCAAGATAACGATTACCTCATCCACGACAGCCACACCATCTCTTTCTGCCTCTAGTAGAGCCTCAAGCACTATAATATTTGTGCTCAGACTGCTCTCCGGCGGTGTTGCCTCTGAACTGCTACCATCTGGTAACATGGATGGCGCACTGCTTCCACAAATAGATTTTGGGATTGTACATTGTGTCCTAGTGTGAACGGCATCCTGAAAGGTATCCGCTGGACATAAGTAAGAGATAGTTATCGTATGATCCAGGCAGTAAGCTTACACGGTAAACAATGGACGAATTATTGCCGAGCATGGCAAACTATATTTAAATGGTTCGAAGCAGCATCAGTCGAAAAGAAATTAAAATGGTAAGATGAAACTAGGGATGTAAGTGGCAAATAAACGACATCCGCCAGTCTCATCTAGTTAGTTTTTGCTACCTCACTAGTTCATTTTCCTCAAAAAACAAAAACTCTTTTGAACTATCATACCACTAGTGGACTTTAATCGGGATTAAACGGGACCCAGTTGACATCCCTAGTTGAAAGCGAGTGTACCACCGCTATATTTAAGTTGCCAAGGCATCTAAGCAGTTGAAATAATTTGAGAAAGCACTTAACAGTGTGGCCTCATATAAACTACGAAGACAGTCTTGTGATGTAGTTGAGAGGAAAAGTTGAGGACTCAAATGAAATAGGCATGCATTTCTTTAAGATAGTACAACAGGCACTGCTGACATATTGGCCAACTCAGGTATAGCATAACAACAAACAAGCATTCGAATCAAGCACTACAGCAAAGCAGACAACTGAACTATTTGTAATTCGGTAGGATTACAGGTTGAGGGCACAAGCCAAGAAAGCAGCCCACTCGCATTACCTTTCACATGTACTAAAACACACTGGCTTACCATATGTCGCTGTGAAGCCTCGCTGCTGTTGCAATGTTCTTTGAAGACATCGTCAGCATCCCGTGGTTGCAAATCTAGTTGTTGTAGTTTATTCTGCACCCTCTATTTAGGTAAAATTAATTTTAATCGCATGCACTGGTCCGAATTGATCATCAATGGTTCATCTAAACTAATGAAAGAAGGGTGTGTGCATACACGACAATATATCTGCTTCCCTCTATTTTTATGCTTGTTCGAGGTGCCAGCCCCAAAAGAACAAATATTTTGCTTGATGGGGTTCGCAGCTCCATAATTAATAGAAGCATCAAATTAGTCACGCAACTTGGGAAGATCAAGAAGGCACAAACAAGTAATGAAAAGAGGCTCGGAGTAGTGATGTAATAGCTAGCATCAGAAAATGTAGGGTAAAACAAACAAAAAGCAGCGGAACCACATGCTAGTTTGCTGATGTGTAATTAAGCATAGAGAACATTAAGCAGTCTGATGGAACCAATAGGTGGCATCATAACAACACCATTATCATAAATATAGCATTCAAGAAGTAAATTAGTAGGCTGTGATATCTAGGAAGTACAGTAATACTCCCTCCGTTCCAAAATAGATGACTCAACTTTCTACTAACTTCAGTACAAAGTTAGTACAAAGTTGGGTCATCTATTTTTGAACGGAGGGAGTACTTAGGACAAAACTAAAGCATATTAACTATATGTGCACTGGTATGTAATTTAGCAGATGTAACATGTTCACTGCCAGAAGTATGGCCCTACAGGTGCAAGCAGAATAACGTGTCTCATGAAAAACTGAATGATGCCCTGAAGAAATTCAAAGGTGCGGTGCTTATGCTAGGAAAGTGAACGTAGACGCCGGTCGTTGGATAATAGTACCTAATTCTCGGCGGTGTATGGGTATCGTTGTCATACTTGATAGCTAAGGATCGTCGATGGTGCTTGTGTTGCGGTTGAGTTTGTGCAGGCTGTCACCGTCACTGAAGCGGCTCCGGTGCTACGGTTGCGGCGCCTGTCGACATACAAGAAAGCTCATCTATGGTAAGTGAACAGTTGCACGATAAAGAGAAAAACCAAAGGAGTACAAATCAAAATAACCTGATGAGGCTGCGGCGTCAGTAAAGCAGGGCCGGTGGAGTTGAATATGGCATCCGTGGAGCGGGTTCGGTGCAGTGGACGAAGGCTTCGGCGGGCGTGTTGTACAGTGCTTTTAGTGAGGCGGATCTGTTGCGGCGGACGAGGGCTTGTATTAAGGGCCAGCGAAGGGGCGGACGAGGGAGTCAGTGAAGGGCCTACGCTGTGGTGGGCGAGGGAGCCGGTTAAGCAGATCCGGTGCGGTGGACCATGATGGTGATCAAGGAGATCTGGAATGATGGACAAGCCAGTCGCTGAAGCGGCTTCGGTGAAGTGGTGAGTTGGCAGTTGGGGGTTCCAAGGTGCGGAATGTAGATACGGCGGGGTGTGAGGTCCACTGCTGCGGTGGAGGACTAGATTCGGCGGCTTGCCGTGGTTGGGGGGTCGGGGAGGGGAAGGGGAGGGGCTCTGGGGAAGAATGTTGGGGGCAAAGAGGGGAAAACAATGGAGTTACCAAAACAGCCCTTTTCCATTCATGTGGCAGGGGTAAAACAGGAATATCGCAGGGCTAAACTTTCGGGCGCGTGATATTTCCATGTGAGCGGGAAGTTTGAAAGCTTTTGCCACCTAAAATTATAAGTATTCTGCTCTCGTACGACCGACTATGATATCATGGCCGACAATTTGTTTGTTTTGCACACAAAAAAAGTGTGCAAGTTTTAAAAATCAATGTCTCCAACTCGAAACTTAGGTTGTCCATTCAATTCAAATATGGATCATTGAGCTACTACAAGCAAATACCATCATACGGTCCAATTCAAATAAAATTCCAAATGTGTTTATCCTAAATATGATGACAAAAGCAAAAATGTGTATGTGTATGAATAAAGTGGATGATTATAAAGTTTGAACATGCCCGTATATGTATATCTCTAGGTTTGATATATGAATTTGAAATCACGAAATCCCGGCTTAAAAAATGTACCTCCGTTTAAATGAATTAAAAAAGCTAATGATGGAGTCGAATTCCAAAATTCCAATCTTAGGTTTGTAATTCTGGTACATCAGGTGGATCAACCATGAGTGCACAATATCTCAATTACGCTAAAGTCCCTCAAATATAGACACCTCACTCTTTATCTGAAGCCAACCCCCCCCCCCACCACCACACACACACACATAGAGAAGTCGTTATCTCCCCCAAACACCAACACACGAGCACATTAACACCCCTCTCTCCTATAAAGTCCGGACCCCAATATAGGTCTCTATCACTTTGTCTCTCGGGCATGCACACATCTCTTCCCTCACTCTCTAGGTCTCCCGCTATCTCTCTTACCCAAGCACACACACTATGTAGAGTGTATATTTCCCATACACACAAAACGTTGCACCAAACGTCTATCTCCCTAGTTATGTGGTTCTCACGCACTCACCTCACACACCACCCCCACTGCAAACAAGCACACTTTGTCTCCTTGTGCACCACTCTCCTCTTTCTATCTCTCCCACATGCGGACCCACCCCAGCTCCTTCCCTGTATACATATATGTCGTGACTCTTTCCATAGCTCCCTAATGTATCATCGTTCTCGATTTCGCACATTGTTTTCTACACCATCTATTATAGATCTCTCATGAAGTCCTATCACACACACGATGACTCGCTTCCCTCGCGTCTCCGTTCATAGGCCAATTTCGGACAACATCAACATTGTCTCCCTATCTATATGCCATTTATGGACACAGACGACCCCTCTCGCCCCCCTCTCTTCCTCTCTCTCTCTCTCTCTCTCTCTCTCTCTCTCTCTCTCTCTCTCTCTCTCTCTCTCTCCGCCGCTAGCTCTCTCTCTCTCGCTCGCTCGCTCTCACACCCCTCTCCCACACACGCACACTCGATGTCTCTTCCAAATAGTCTGCTACCCCCGCCCGCACCCGTGCTATCCCGCTACTACACATGTCACACCATTCCCCCTTCCCTTACACCAGGTTTACATCATCAGTGGTCTCTCTACTCCACATACACACACTCCCTCTCACACACACAAACGCGTGCACAAACACACACAGACACGCACAAACACCCATTTATCTGGATCCTCATCTATCCCCATGTCCGCATGTGTATCTCACACACTCACTCTCTAATTATGTATATGTGTCTCCACGTTACACAACACAAAGCCGCATGTACATGTCTCTCTCTATCCTCCACACACATAGACACAAAGAATATGTTATCATTGCCTTAGTCTCTAACATATCACACACGCACACTCTCTCTCTCTCTCTCTCTCTCTCTCTCTCTCTTGCAAACACACTCAACAACGGTTTCCCCGTGAATAACTTACCATCTATTCATCAACAGTCGTGGCAGTACGGCAAACACGAACGTGAAAAAGAATAAATCTACACGTGCTTAGACCACCCAGTATGACTACTAGGACTAGAGCAAGCCAAAAAGCGCGCCGCCATTACCCCCTCCTTATTAGCGACGGGAAAATCTTTGTTTTACACAGTCGAGAAGTCATTGTGCTAAGGCCCCACATGCCGAGGCGTTGAATAGAATGTAGATGCTAGTTTATGGAAGCAAGTATCGATAATACGTTTGTATCTCCATACTTATATTTCTTCTCTTATAAAAATCGAGTTGGTGATGATGGTACATGTGCCATCTTGCAATGTAGACCGTCCGATCTATATCTGACGGATGGAAATTAAAATAAAAGATACCCGCACCCCTCTCCACATTTGCAGACAAGGCCTTCCCTCATTCATCCTTATCTCCAACAAAACTCATTGTTGAGCAATTAAGAAAGGAAGCCTCTAGAACAAACTGGCCTGGTGGCCGCTGCCGGCGTCGTCAATCCCCATGCCTCCGCTCAGTCCGACCACCAATCACCACCACACCCCACTCCTCTTCACCTTATATCATATTTCTCAAGATATCATTAGTTTTTACACATGGGATTACTCCTGCAAGGGTCAATCACAACAAGTATTTTATAAAAAAATGCATCTTGATGTTCCCAATGCACGGATCTTGCTAGTACTCCTACACAAGACTAAGTTGGTGATGATGGTGTGTCTACCATCTGTCGTTTCTGACCATTAGATCTACATCTAACGACTATGAGGTAAGTTGTTGCCTTTTCTCACCAACATCCCACTTGTCTACCAATTTGCAGAAAAACCCATAATTAGTATCTTAACACCAACCACATCCCTCCCTGACCTCACCAAAACAGCCCAAGGAATATATTCTAATTGAAACATAATATATCTCTAGTGACATATGTATATCAAAATTAGAGTGTTATGTACCAAGTTTGTGAATAAGTATTATTCTAATTATGATTCGTTGCAACACACATGAACATTGCTAGTATTTCCAACCATGCATTTTTTCCTAGTATTCCATAGTTTCGAGTTTTCCATCAAGATATTAGTCACTCATGGTTGATATTTACTTTCAATCATGTACACATATGCACTATGTAACTAGCCTTGCTTATTGGCTTCCAAAGCTTAACTTTCACTCCTACTTACAATATGTAGAGTATTTAACAAAAAAACTACCACTTTCAACCAGCCCTAGGAAGAATCTATTATACAAAAAATAGCAAAAACATACCCAAAATTTCTTAATCCACGCCAAAAACTACTACCTAGTACTCCTACCGATTAGGTTCGTTTAAACCCATTTATGACAGGGTTGGCTCACACGTGCGTGCTGACGAGGCAGCTTAAACCAACACATTTTGTTTGACCGTTGACACGAGGGACCCACATCTGACCTTCTATCCTGTTATTCCCCCTCAAATCATTATTTTTCCTGAACATTACTTCAAACAGTATTGATGCGTGTTCGTCGGTGGTGCCGGTGATGAGCGAGTTGGCCGTCGCTCCGCCGGACAGGCCAGACGCCACGCTGGCCTTCGGACGGGTTGGCAGGATGGCCCGAGCATGACTCACGAGCAAGCGAGTCGCCGCGCTGGCCTTCACTCAAGCCAGATGGTTGGCCTTAGCGCGGCGCGTGCGAGCAAGTCGCCATGCTACCATGCCAATCTAGCTAGCAAACCTTGCAGACAAGCAGCTGGACGGGGCTATCTTGGCTAGCTAGCGGCCGCGAGCGCCGGACGGAGCTGGCATCCGGGCTCCCGCAACATGGGCTCCGCACCATCGGCGGTTTTGACCTCGCCTTCTGCCGGCGGCGGTAGCTGTGTCCCATGGCCGAGGATGACTAGGTGGACGGGCCAGAGGTAGGAGGTCACTCTGGGATTTTTGTGCAGACTGACATGTAGGTCCCACAAGTCATAACGCTCGGTCGAATAGAAGGCATTGACTTAATGGGCGACATGGGCCCTGTCAGAGGTTAGAGTTAGATTCTAACCCTGAACTAACTCTAACCAAAGTGGGTTTGGGTGGCAGGGTTAGATTGACAACAAATGTATCCAAACAGGGCCATGGGTTGAAACGTGCCTATAACGACACTTTGTAGAGTAGTCGTTTCTTGGTAGGGCTTGTTGGTAAGAGCATGTACAATGGTTGATAAGGTAGTCTTATCTTAAGTCTGCCACGTATGGAAGTGGTAGTAGTTTCTTGGCATTTTAGTGGTTTCTTGCATTATTAGGGGTTTCTTGTAAGGAACAATGTACGTACTACTAGCGACAAAAGGCGATTCTAGGTTGTGTTGTACTCCAACAAGTACTACTAGTGGTCGCGGGAGTGTATACCTCGTTTTGTGGGTTCGATCCCGGCCGAACGCACGGCGGCCTTTAAAAAAAATAGTACTACTACACTTCGCTGCGAGCCAATATTTTACACGGGTAGTTTGAGTTTTGAAGTCAAACTAACGTGCGACCCCACAATCTGGGTGCACTGGATAGCCTAGCCACGTGAACGGGTTTTCCTTCCCAGCATCCCGTGGCTCACGTGGTCGTCCTAGCCGCACCTCGCTTGCAGCTTCGTCATCAGCTAGTAGCATATTTAAACTAGCGCCTCCAATTAAGCCCGAGGAGCCGGAAAAGCCTGTCAGGGTATTGGGAACTGTGCAATATGGCTCTGCACGTAAAGTGCTCTACTACTACTCTGTAGCTTGTGGCGTTGCATGCATGGACTTCACTCCATTATCGGCTCTACTGTAAAAGAAATTCCTCTTGATGTGTTTTTTTTGAAATGGAGGCAAAAGCTTTGCTTCATCTCATTCATAAAGAAGGAACTACTAACAAAGTTCGACGAGATCCATTACACCTCCACAAATGGAAGCGAAAAGCCTAGTCTCGCTGTATCAAATAACTCAAATGTTCTGCCCTCGCAGTAATCGTTGCTGATAAATAGGCTGCTAGTGTGTGCGTGAGAGGAGCGGCTGAGTAGGCCAGCTACGTGAGAGGAGTGGCTGAATAGAGCACCGAGAGTACCCACTAGGCCACTACGCATGTGTACTTTCCCTGCATTGATAGTATGACGATGGTTCTAGAGAACAGTAGTACCCTCCACTTCCAACTGTAGCTCCTTGGCCCTGAGATTCGAGAGTTCAGAACTGGTGCACTATACTAGAATAGACTAGAAGTACAGTACATCGCACTACTAGTTGAGAAAAAGTAGTACTGGTACTGCTACAGTACGAGTACGTACTCCTCCGTCACATAATGTAAGACGTTTTTTGACACTAGTTGGCATGTACAAAAAATGGCAAAAACATACCCAAATTTCTTAATCCACGCCAAAAACTACTAGCTAGTGCCAAAAATTTCTTACTAGTACTATTATATACAGTATAATGCAATCCCATAACATTACATAATGCTAGTACTAGTAGTAAATAATAGCTTCACCCCTTCGCTGAGGAAAGATCTACAGTTGGAAGGGATGAGGCCCTGCGGTTACTATGCTCTTATCTCCTCCTCGTCAGTTCCCCTCCCCCCGAAGAGAAGGCAGTTCGTCGCTGCTCCCATGGATTCGCCAGGCGGTTCTCCTCCTCGTCGGGGCTGGGAGACCTTGGATGACGATCCTCTGGGCGAAATCGCACGCCGCTCCGACGTCCTCACCGCCGCAAGACTTGGTGCTTCCTGCACCAACTTTTTCAAGACGCTGCTTAAATAGGCTTGGGAAAAGGCCATGCTTGTTGGTCTTCCATGCGTCCTCGAGGAGAAGGTTCTTCTATGGGACAATCCTTCGAACAGTCCACCGCTCCCTGGCCATGGTTGCACGTTGACTCCGCTAGAGTTGCCGATGTTGAGAGGTAGTCGGATTTTGTCCGATGAGCAGGTCAGTAATGGAGTTTGATCATGTAGTACTTAGTTATTCCCTTTCCATCCCGTAATTTCTCCACTACCCGCCGTCCTATATATAGGTCTGGGTCGGTGCCAACGAAGATTGGCTTGCATACCTCCGGCCGGATACCACCATCATTTTGCACAACATCCACAGTAGTGCGGCCATTCCGGTAGACCCCTTCTCCACCATTGGGATCGGCCTTCCGGACTGGCTGGGCTTGAATACATATGATGATGCCTACATGAGATTGAAGAAGATAGCAATTGCGGACCCGCTGACAAAGCAACGCAGCTACGACGATTACTATCTCATCGAGGTGTTCGACATAAGGATTGCCATCAATGCAAGAGGCAGTAACCGCAGAGGCTGGCGCATGTTGGCGGCGGCAGATTTGTACCCCTACACATTCGAAGACGCCGTGTGCCATCTAGGCCGCATCTTTGCGGTGACAAGCCGAGGGACTTGTTTCATCTGGTTGCCATCCTACGGTGGGAGATTACAAATGGAATGCACAAACCATCATTTGCATCCCTAATGGTACTCTATTATTTTGCAAGGACCAGTCATCCCCCGATCAAAATAAGATCGCTGATCCTCGATGTGCATTTGCATCCGCGATTCGGTCTAACCTAGAACCTTGTAGCTGACTTTGGCATATTGGGATCAACTATCTTAGCAGTCGTTACTCATGGTACCACTGATGTGCAACATGGTCACACAATCTACCACGATCGGACCGTCACCATCTACCCAGGTATTCCATTTTTTAACCCTCTCGCCTTCTCTTTCATTGTTGTACTAGTAGTATACTTAGTAGTACAAGTAGGCGTACTTTTTACCTTGTAGGACGCGTATAGCTAGCGAGGCCCTTGAAGACTTGAACCCACTAGCTGCCACCATTTTTGTTTTTCCATGTCTTACTATCTCATCCATGTAGCCAAGAGTGGCTATATATAATAAGCTGGTTATTTTACTTACTCTATACTGGAGTAGTACTATTTGCTGCATAGTATTACTGACCGCCATATTTGAGCACAACATTATTATGCATGGACCTTGACTATGTACGTCACCATGTGTCCAGATCTGGGATGCCGCGTGTACCAGATGAATGGCGCCGAGTTCGACCCCCGTGATGCTACGTGGGTGCTGAGGAACACTCTTGGAGAGTACTCGCTTTTCATCGGGGACAACTACCCCATTGTGAAGCGGATGCCACCTTCTCTGCACGACACGGTAGGCCCGCCATTCATGAAGCATGGTTGTGTCTTCAGTGCGCACCACCATATGAACGAAATGCTGGGACACACTATCCCTGATTTATGCCGCTTCAGCTTGGATAAGTCTCCATCGTGTGGAACCGGACTAGAAAGCTGCGACAATGATTCCCGTTGCCCACCGCTATGGATCGTGCCATCCATGAAGAACATTTGGGACTGGAACCTGGAGGAGGACATGTAGCCCATCTATAATGTGTAAGTGGAGTACGGTAATTGTGAACGCTAGCGCTGTGAATATATGTAGACTAGTCGTGCACAAATTTATCACATGAATTGGAGATGAACTTGTGTGTCATACTGGCATTTGTCCTTCAGAATTTATTACTAGTAAATGTGTTATGTGTACGTGCAACTTGTGTGGTTGTTGCACGGGCTCCAACTCGCTCTTTGAGAAAAAAGGTGGCACAGCTTTGGATATACGTGACGTGGCGGCATCATACAGTAGCATCGTTCGCTATAGTTGTAGTACACTCCTACTAGGATGACAAATCCTATAAAACCTTGCGCTTGGCTCTTTGCCTCTTCGGGAGGTTCAACAGTTCATACTCGTGTGAACCTTGCACTTGGCTCTTCGCCTCTTCGAAAGGTCCAACAATGATGATACTACAGTACAATATGCTTCTGGCAATTTGACACGATTGAACTGATGCACGTCCACCGCGAGGGCGATGGAGAGGGAGTGTGAGAGGGGCTGTAGTCAAAACCCTCTCCTCATCCTGCGAACCACCGCGTGTGTGGGCGAGGGAGAGGCATAGTAAGCAAGCTTCTCCTTGTTCGGCGATTTGACAGGACACATCAAAGCAGTACTAGTACTAGTAGTCCATACTGTGTCCTTTCCGATTAATATGGCTTAATTTGAGACGAGAAAAATACACTGGCGGTCAATGTATGTAACAATACGCTCTTTACGGTCACTATATATAGTTTTATGGTGATTATACGATCACTAGCTCATCGTAGAGCACCGTATTGCACCCTACTGACCGGCCACATAGTCGGCGTGGCACTTTGTTGACTGGTTAAATTGTCACCTGGTTTCTGGGTCCCACTTGTCAGTTGCAGAGCAAAGAAATCAGTTAAACAAAACTTTACGCACGCGCGACACAAGTCCAACCCTTGCGCGTGAACCGCCCTGGCTGTGTATGTGAGTGCATGCACATGTACTCCCTCAGTCTTCCAACAAAGAGTGTACATCGGCTATAAAACAAAGAGTGTAGTACATTATGTATATCTACACTTCCAATGCATTTAGCCTTTAATCTAAATCGATATTTATTGACTAATGCACCAACTTGTGTTGTAGGTATAGGCTACATGTCTATCCTTAATTACAACATGCAACGGCCTTCATTTAATCTTCTTCTCTCAATGGTCGCATGCACACATAAGTCTGCTACTTTTGGGCGTTAATTATGCCTTGGTCAATATGTAAATCTCTAAATGTACAGTCTTTCACGAGCGTAGGGAATAGGTTGAGCACTTGAGTGTGAGCGTGTGTGTTGCATCGTGTGCTGTGTGCTGCATGGGTGCGTGAGTGTTGCGTGCGTCCATGTGTACGTGTGAGTGTTGCATGTTGCATGCATGCATGCATGCATGGAGCTTACTCCCTCCCATTGACATGTTCTTATTTCAAGCTTCCTCTGTTCCCTCGATATGGTGATACTCCCTCTGTTCCCAAATACGGAGTAAAAGCCTCCCTCTGTTCCCAAATATGGAGTATTTGTCTTTCTACAGATTTCAACAAGTGACTAGGTACGGAGCAAAATGAGTGAAGTGAGCGTAGATGCATAGGGATACTGTAGAAAGGAAGTCCCAGTGATCCATTATTCCCCATCTCGGCCAGAGAGAACTATTCAACTAGTCTTCGCAGTGAAGTGACAATACACGCTGCAGCAGATGGGACACGCAATTAATAAGCTGAACCAGCGTGTTGGTGTTACTAAATCAGCCTTACCCAGTATTGCCATCATGTTTGCCAGTAGAGCACGCTTCCGCAAATACGCCTATGCACCTCTGTCCTCCATTAACTGACATATGGGAACTCTTGTGGTAGACCCACATGTCATCGGTGTAACTATTTACACTCTGAAGGACGGTATATCCTGGTAGTAGTACTAGTAGAATTGAGATTTAATGCACTTTCTTCCCCGTCTTCCACTCTTCTTCCTCCTCTCTTCCCCATCATCGGCCGCACACCATATCCCCCCGCTCACTACTCGGCCACACGAGGAGAAGCTTCTTCGCTCGCCCGCCCGAATCCACTTCCCCGCTGGCTCACAGGCACCGAAAACCCCAATGGCAGAACCGACTGACACGCAGAGCCGCGATTGGAATTCCCTCCCCGATGTTCTCTTGGAGCAGATCTCTAATTGTATAGACCTACTCAGCACCGTCCGTCTGGCCGCATGCTCGGTGTCTTTGTACCGTCTACTCGTCTGCAACCGGCCGGCTCTTTTCAAGACACCATGCTTGCTGATACCCGATCCTCGAAGGTGGCCCAGACACCGACTTGACGATCGTACAGAGGTTGCCGTGGTGCCCCTCGACCTGCTACCACTACCCGTCCACCTGTCCTTTATGCGCGACCACTACTGGGCGGGCATGAAGGCCAACTGGATTGTCCTCATCCACCAATCCGGTAGTCCGTGGCGTCTCGTGGATATCTACACCCAGCGAGAGATCACCCTTCCATCGTTGGATACCGCCGCCATCGAGCCTTGCGGCCCGCCGGACACTCCTGCCTACTACGCACGAGATGCGTCAAGCTTTTGGCTCGACATCTGTTTGCTGACAGTTGTAATCTACGAAGTGCCCAGACCATCAGAAGACTACATGATTACAAGCTCATTGCCTTGTTCAACATGGGATTAGTCTATCTGGAATCCGATCCCATACATGGTTATGGCTCATCATCAATCCTGTTGAGGCAACATTTCTGTCTGATGCTATAGTGCATGATGGCATCGTTTACGTGGTCGACGCACAGATTGGCTGCCTACACTGGTGGAATCTATCATCGTGTAATTGTTCTATCTCATCTCATCTTTACCTTATGAATACGACTGCCTGTTCATTGTTACAAATTTAGAATACATAGCATGTCGATAACCACATCATTGCTATATGTTCCTCTCATTTCCTAGATTTTTATGACCACACATGTTATTGTTAGAGTTGATATGAGAACAATTGGCATCTAATGATTGTTAGAATACATATTATGAGCGTAACATCATGATTGCTATATGTTACTCTCGTTTACAAGATTTTTATAACAACGCATGTTATTGCTTATAGTTGATATGAGAACAGTAGTAGTAAGTGCTATGGTAGAATATGAGTAGGCGCTGTCATAGCTGTTTTCCTCTCATTGTTACATGATGTTTGAACCATGACATATTGCTAGAATATGAAAGCCATTGGCTTATTTTTTTAACTTGGGGTATGATTATGACCACGGCATTGCAATTCTCTGTCTATGATATGTGTTAGTGTTATAATAATCTTAATTCCACACATACTCTGAAGATGATTGTTTATTTTTGTCCTTTTGGTCTCCAATTTGAATTGTTGGAGCAGACGCAAATGCGCTGGCCTTCATGATTCCAGGACCTGGAATCATACCAGCCGATGGGTGGTGCTTTATCGCTCGTTCAGCTGACGGCGGTCATTTGATGCTCTTTCACACGTACCAAATTGACCAAACCATTACATCAAACCACATGCAGTACAATGCGTGGGGCGTTCGTGACATTGATGGTTATGGCTGCTTCGTTTTCGAGAAAGATCCCAGCTCCGTTGGGCCAGGCGTATTCAACTGGAGGCGGGTTTATAGCCTCGTCAACCACTCCTTGTTCCTCGGGCTCAATTGTCCGATCATCCAACCAATCATCGATCATATCACCGGCGATGATTACCGTGCTATGCAACTTCCATTCGCGAGGGGGGACTGTGTTTACACATCATACCATGGGTTTCATGAATCACCATATCCAGAGATTCGTCGACACAGCTTGTTGCCAGATAATCTTTAGTGTGTGAAAGGCATCAAGCTTCCATGCGATGGATGGCTTTTGCAAACCCGACATTCGGCGATGTTGTTCATGCCAACAGCAAATATGCACAACTTGATTCGTGCTGATATCTAGACTGAGCCATGTATTCTGCTGTTGTAGCACGACCCTCTTTTGTTGGATATTATGTACTATTGTTGTTTGAAGCACTCCTCTGGATTGAAGGACAGATACCTTCCTGGGATCAAGTGCATCCTAACTCACCTGCGTACGATGTACTGATAATGATGATGGAGATGTTGTGCAGAAGC
>NC_041391.1:297389341-297441595 GCF_002162155.2 Triticum dicoccoides | reverse complement strand
AGTTAGGCTTCAAGTGTGTACTTGTTAGTTAAACCTATGTATAAATTGTGACACTAAATACGACTAGTAAGTAGTATAGTAGCAGTACTAGTATACGTCGGTCAAATTATTCATCATGTCCACACATGGAATTGACGTGACAACACGCTGCGCGTGATGTGACACAAGAATCCTGGCGGCGTGTTCGCCTATTCTGGACTTCAGATTTGGACTACCACTTATCTGTTGAAATCTTTCATCATTCACTTAAAACAGTCGATTGATCATACATTGAGTACCATATAACTGGAATTACCGATGCAAGTCGAAGAAGGATTGGCCGAGCCGGCTGGCGTCAAGTTCGATCCCACGGATCAGGAGCTGATCGAGCACCTTGAGGCTAAAGTGAGTGCTGACAGCGCGAGATTTCAGTCTCTCATCGATTTGTTCATACGAACCATCGACAGCGAGCACGGCATATGCTACACCCAACCTGAGAAACTTCCAGGTAAGACACCGATCGGCCGTCTACTTGCACAAACATATTCCTTTGTATATAGCTCTATTTTTCTTTTTAGACACAGACCTGGTGAAGCAATTACAATTTGACAGTTAATAAAAAGTGAAACAAGTGACTGCAACATGCCAAAGATGTTATGAAAATGCCAACTACGTACACTAAAACTGTATTCCACAATACTGCAGGTATCACACTAAGTGGCATAAGGAAGCATTTCTTCCAGCGCAATTCTAGGGCGTTCCAAAGGGGCACGTGGACGCGTCACAAGATATAGTTGGAGTGCGGCATGCACGCGATGTGGCACAAGACCGGCAATACCTTGCCGGTGATGGTCAACGGCCGGCAGACATGCAACAAAAAAGGTTCTGGTGCTGCACACCAACAAGAAATTTGACCAACAGAGGACCAACTGGGTGATGCACCAGTACCACCTCAGGGACCTGGAGCAAGAGAAGGAGCGGGAGCTGGTCTTCTGCAAGATTTTCTACTAGACGAATACTAGGGCCAGGAGTAAAAAGATTATAAGTTAGTTTGGTATTGGTAGTTGTACTACCTTGTCATCCGCAAGTTGGTATTGTTGTTAACGATCTTTTGGTATGAACTTGCATTTGCTTCCAACCATCATGCGGAGGGTCGATGTGGATATAAAGCTGAATCATTTGTTTCCAAACGAATTTTCAGGCACCTGATTTTTATTTGATGGGTAGCATAAGCACCTGCCGTTCGAATTCCCAGTTCTCCAATTTTTTCAAAACAAGTGCATGCACTTATTATCACGATGAAAAAATAACCCCTGCTGCATCCCAGTTATCAATCTATACTTGCAGAATTCTCTCGTTTATTGAGCATGTATATTGTTTTTTTCTGGTCGAGCAAGTTTCAACTGGGCTGTAGACTGCCCAGGGTTGGTTTTGTTTTTAACAGGCCCAGCCCATGACGACAATGGGGCACAAAGATCCAGCAGGTATCTACTGGCCTCTGGCCCGCCAGCGTTAGTTATATTTTGTCTTAATCCACAGGCAGTTTTTTTACTGAATCAAACACACGGCTCAGTTCTATTTTCCTCTTGAAACGCATGTCCTACATCCGTTTTCTAATCTCTGCCTATAGTTTTACTAGTTCATATACACGTATCATTATATTGAAAACACATAAAATTCCCTTTTCATATTTACATCCTTATTTTTGTTGTTTTTTCCCACCCAGCGGTAATTTTTTTACCACTGGTTTTCCCTTAAACCAACTCAATTGTCCCATGTCTTATTTCTTACAAAAACAAAACGATTTTTTTGGCAAATCAATAAGTTCTTAAAAAATGTTTATCATTTCGGGATTACAACAGTTCCGACTCCACCGAAATATGCAAAATAAGGTTGAACTTTTTGACCGTGGTCCTGGGCAGAAAATGGGATGTAATAAATTACTTAAGAATTAGCAAATGGGCCGCAGATTATAAAAAATAGCAAATGGGCTTTATGTTGTCTGCCACAGATTTGGAGGTTGACTTGTGGGCCTACTAAGTTCATACGTACACAAGGTTTCTCAAAAATGAGACTTAGTAAACAATCGACTCTACCAGCGTCAGATCATTAGATGTCAATCTAACGGCAATCGTGCTTCTTCAGTCTCTGATCTTCCTGCCCCAGCCGCCCAAACCAGCGCCATCGGAACCGCCTGCTCCTGCCTCCCGTGGCCGGCTGTGCTGCCGGGCAAGCCTCATGGCACCATCATACTCGCATCCCTGGCCTGTCTATCCCTCTACTCACCCACACCTCTTGTTATTTTCCAGCGACGACAGCCAAACCAGTCAACCCTCGTACTCTCCACCGCGTGAGAAACCACTGCCGTGTCTTCCCGGGCTCCATGTCGTACCCTTCATAGGCCTCGCTGTCGTCCACCGCCCTGGTGCTCTCGGCGCGGCGTGGTCAACGATGTCCATCCAACGTCTGTAGTGCTTCTTCAACCTCTGGTCTTCTTGCCCCAGCCGCCCAAAGCAACGCCGGTCGTGCTGCATGCTCCTGCCTCCCGTGGCCGGCTGTGCTGCCGCAGAGGCCTCACCGCCCCCCATACTACTCCCACCGCTGGCCAGGCCATCCCTCTAGTCACCCACTCCCCCTGTTATTCTGCGGCGAGGACAGCCTCACACTGCAGCCGAACCAGTGAACCCTCGTACTCCTCTCCGCGTGGGCATCCACTGCCGCGTCTTCCCCGGCTCCGCGTCGTCCCCTTCCTAGGCCTCGCTGTCGTCCACCGCCGTGGTGCTCTCGGCGCGGCATGGTCAATGTGGTCAACGACCGACTTCCATCGGAAGAGTACTGTACGTGGAGAGGCTGACAACTGGGTCCACGATAGCCGCAAGGAAGTGCCTCCTTATTACGTGCAAAATAAGTATTCCTGCACCTGACAGCAGGGACCCACCGGACAGGCCACCGGTATTTCACGAAAAAAACGTTTCCCCCTGACTGCTGGGACCCACCGGACGGGCCACCGTATTTTGCGAAAAAAAAAATTTCCCCCTGACTGCTGGGACCCACAGGACGGACCATCGTATTTCGTGAAAAAAACGTTCCCCCCGCTGTCAGCCCGGACCCACCAGAAGTGCCTCCTTATTACGCACAAAAAATGAATACTCCCCCTGCTAGCTGGGACCCACCATGGTGGGAGGTTGACTTGTGGGCCTACTAAGTTGACGGGGACGGAGGGCTTTGTCAACTTAGTCAATATGAACGATTCTAGCTCCAGTGACCGTATGATGTCCATCCAACGGCCGTCGTGCTTCTTCAATCTCTGCTCTTCCTGCTCCAGCCGCTCAAACAAGCGCCGGCGAGACTGCCTGCTCCCTCCTCCCCGCGGCCGGTTGTGCTGCCGCGCAGGCCTCACCGCCCCATCGTACTCCCATCGCTGGCCTAGCCATCCCTCTACTCACCCACACGTGATGTTATTGTCCGACGACGGCAAACGAACCAGTAAACCCTCGTACAGTCGTACTCCCCTCCGCGTGGGAAACAACTGCCGAGTCTTCCCTGCCTCCGTGTTGTTCCCTTCCTAGGCCTCGCCGTCGTCCACCGCCCTGGTGCTCTCGGCGCGGCCTGGTTAACGTGGTCAATGACCGACATGCATCTGAAGGGGACTGTACGTGGAGAGGCCGACAGCTGGGTCCATGGCCGCATGCAAGGAAATGCCTCCTTATTACGCGCAAAATAATGATTCCTCCACCTGACATCAGGGACCCACCGAAAGGGCCTCTGTATTTCGCGAAAAAAATGTTACCGCCGCTGACAGCTCGGACCCACCAGCTATATCTTCGCACGCAAGGAAGTGGCTCCTTATTACACAAAAAGAATGAATACTCCCACTGTTAGCTGGGACCAAGTATAGTGGCGGGCTGACTTGTGGGCCTACTAAGTTGACGGGGACGGAGGGCTTTGTCAACTTAGTCAATATGCATGATTCCAGCTCCAGTGACCGTACGATGTCCATCCAATGGCCGTAGTGCTTCTTCAACCTCTGGTCTTCTTGCTCCAGCCGCCCAAACCAGCGCCGGTCGTGCCTCGTGCTCCTGCCTCCCGTGGCCGGCTGCAATGCGGCGGAGGCCTCACCGCCCCCTACTACTCCACCGCTGGCCTGGACATCCCTCTACTCACCCACACCCCCTGTTATTCTGCGGCGACAACAGCCTCACACCGTAGTGAACCAGTGAACCCTCGTACTCCTCTATGTGTGGGCATCCACTGCCGCGTCTTCCCCGACTCCACTTCGTCCCCTTCCTAGGCCTCACCGTCGTCCACCACCCTGGTGCTCTCGGTGCAGCGTGGTCAACGTGGTCAAGGAACGGCTTCCATCGGACGTGGAATGTACGTGGAGAGGCTGACAGGTGGGTCCACGGCCGCAGCAAGGAAGTGCCTCCTTATTACGCGCAAAATAATTATTCCTCCACCTGATAGCGGGGACCCACCGGACGGGCCATCATATTTCACCAAAAAATGTTTCCCCCTGACTGCAAGGACCCACCAGCTACATCTTCGCACGCAAGGAAGCGCGTCCGAGCAAAAAAAAACGATTCGCCCCCTGACTGCTGGGACCCACCAGCTACATCTTCGCACGCAAGGAATTGCCTAATAGTCGGGACCCACCCGGTCGAAGCGTACGTAGCATTGTCATTCTGGTCGCGAACGTGTACGTGCATACTGGTCGATGTAGAGGCGCGCACGTGTCGTAGTAGAGGTGCACATGTAGCATGTACATGTACGTACAACGGCCAGGGTGCAAGAAAGAAAATACGGCCACGTACGTACATACGGGCGGGGTCTCAAATGCCTACTCGCGCATACGTACGGCCAGGGCTCGTGTACATGGCTGGGTCGGAATAGAGAAACTGCGTCATCGTTGTGTTCATGGGGAGGCAACGGAATGCGTCGTGTTCATGGGAAGGCAACGAAACACGTCGTGTTCATGGGGAGGCAACGGAACGCGTGGGAGCCAACCGGCTTGGACGGAACTGGCGATGGAAACGAGGCCTGGCGTACCGCAGAACGGAGGAAACGGCCTTGTGTTCGACCGGCCACGTTCGAAATGGGATCCTGTTCATCGGGAGGGGTCTGGCGTACCGCAAAACGGATGAAACGGACCTCCTATGGTTGAAACGGGGGTCCTGTTGATCGGCAGGGGTGTGGCGTACCGCAAAACGGACAAAACGGACTTGTGTTGGAGCGTTACGGTCGAAACAGGGGTCTTGTTCATCGGGAGGGAGGTGGCGTATCGCAAAACGGGACTCCATAGGATACTGTTCATCTCCACCGTCGACCTCCTCCAGCCTCCACGGGCCACCGTCGACCGCCTCCAGCCTCCACGGGCCACCGTCGACCGCCTCCAGCCTCCACGGGCTCCTGTTCATCCAGCCTCCACCGTGCACTACTCCACCAGCTACTGTTAAAACACCCCTCCACGAGCACCCCTTCACCGTCTACTGTTCATCCAGCCCTCCACGGGGTCGTCCTGTTCATCCAGAGGCAACGCCACGGGGTCCTGCATCCACCCCCACCTCTCACTGTTCATCCAACCCCCCCACAACTCTAACTGTTCATCCAATTGATCGGCTTCAGTTATCAGCAGTAGCGAAGGAATCGCTCGATCAGGTTCAGTTAACAACCATTGATCGATCGCTCGGGTTCAGTAACGCGTAACTTGCAGTGCAATCGCCCGGGTTCAGTTAGAGCCCAACGCCTCGCTCCGGTTCAGTTAGAGCCAACGCCTCGCACACACGCGCGTACGTGTACAAGAGAAACGCACATCGCTCGGCCCCCGACCACCCACCATCGGGAACTAGCTGAAATTTTGCTCGCCCTCGCTTCTACCATGGTTTTTTCCGTCATGGACGGCCCAAAGAATGTCATGCAGCTGCGTCTCCGGCCCGCCCAGGACGAAAAGCCCATTTTCTGTCATGATTTTTTGTCATAGAAGTAGGAGCCCACCACATCTATGATGATACCGGGTTTTGTCACAATTATAGTCATAGAAGTGTCAAATGTATGCCAGAATTTTTTTCATTCGACCCAAAATGTCACAGATGTGTCTTTTTTTGTAGTGCGTGCACGCCCCTCCACCCACCGTGGCGCCGGTCCCCGTGCATTTGGCTGCACCCGCCGCGCCCGTGCCCATGCGCGTACCCCCTCAACGGCATGGGATGCCGCCATTGATCGCTACCTGTCAGCGCCCCAGCTGCCATCCTCCCGCACCCCGCCTGTCGATCGCACGACGACATGATGTTTGATTTACTGGTGAAGAACATTCTATGCTGCCTTGAAGACTTCAACAACAGCGTCCTGGAGGACAACAACGACAAGGATGGCACGGCACGCCGCCTCCGCCGCCGCCGGATATAGTTTTTTTCTTGGATTTAATACTGTATCTCGATCATACGAATATAAATTTGCAGTGTGACTGAATGAAGTATATGGTTTGAGAGAACTTGCATTTTTCTCTCTTAATGTACAGACTTATCAAATGATTTTCTTATGAAAAAACGTCAATGGTTTTTAAATATAAAACACTCACCGCAAACGTTTTAGTTAAAACACCTGTATGCAAATCGACAGCTTCCCTAGGAAGCCAAGGGAAAATGGGCCAAGCAGGATTTATGCAGCTCTTGACCGCAAACATTGTAGATAGAACACCCGTATGCAAAGTGAGAGCAGGATTTATGCATCTCTTAAACGCAAATGGTTGTTCTGGATGACCCATGTGCAACCACTTACAAACAGTTTGGTAAGATTTTGCATCTGTCATATTGGGTATGTTGCCATTTGTCAAACTGGAAAGATTGAGATTCGTTGATCTAGTAACATTGCCATTTTGTCAACCTTGTAACACTGCGATTTGTTGAAATATGCAGTTAAAAATCACTAGCAGTATCTAATTTTTGCAACTAAAATTCAGTAATTAAGCATAGATTTCATTCACAGATTAAGCAGTCATTCTTTATACAAACAGTTCAACTCGACAGCTGAACCGACCAATTTTCCGCAATTGTTGCCAACCACGTACTGAAATAGCTAGTTCTACTTTATATACGAGATAATTTTAAGTACATTGTACAGTTCCACCACATCTATAGTCAAATGAACTGAACAAAATAGCCCCTAAATACTACTAACTACTATGGAGGGGCTTTGTACTACTTCCGGCAGCCTCTCCTTTGCCGAGCGTGCTCAGTAAGAGGCAGAGGAGGATGAGCCTACCGACGAGCTGGACAACTGTAATACGGTGTCTGCCGCTGCTGCACCTTCAGCAATGCTCACCTCGAACGCCCTCTACCGCTCCAGACGACCCCTCTGAAAGTGCTGGTTCTCCTTGTAGATCTCCTGATTCCTCGCCTCTGCATCGGTGAGTGCCGCGGCCACGGCGGCGGTAAGGCTCTTTTCATGCTCGACGAGGCGCTCCTCCTCCTTCCGTAGGAACTCGATGTAGCGCGCAAGGTCACTACCGCATGTGCGGGCCTCCACCTCCGCCTCCCTCCTTTGGGCGGTGGTGGCGGAAAGGGTGGTGATCCCGGTGGTCGACGGTGGGCTGGCTGCCGGGGCGTCCAATGATGAGGTGGCGTCCACGACCACCACCTCCCGCCTTCAGCCGCGGCGGCGGAGCAGGTGATGGCCACAGTGGTCGGCAGTGGGGTGGCGGCCATGACGGCCACCTCCCGCCTTCGGGCCATGGCGGCGAAGCGGGTGATGGCCCTGGATTTCGACGGTGGTGTGGTGGCAACGGCGGCCGGCAATAGCTGCCAACGGGTAGCGGTAGCGGAGCGTGTGGTGGGTGTTCCGCGCACACCCAACAAGGACGCCACGCGCACTACACTATGCCAGGGACTGCACCGCCGCTGCGGTGTAGCCTCCCAGCTGGACCTGTTGTCTGATGACGGCGGAGTGGCTGAGCGACCACGACAGACCGGTGCCTTTGGCGATTATGGGAGAAGTAGACAAGATAAGCTACAAGGAGGGAGGGGAAAATGCGACGCTGGACTCGCCGGCCGTGAGGGTTTATATAGAAGGCGGGTAAGCATTGGGATTTTTAGGGATTTCACCGAGATGGGCAGGAAGCTTGCACAGGAACCTGTGAGTTTGCGCGGGAATGGGCTCACCGACGATTCATTGGCGCCACCGTTTGGCCAAAAGAACGCCCCCGCGTGCTGCGCAAGCTTGCGCTGTAAGCCTACTGCGGCAGCGGTGTGACAAGACGTGCGAGAGGAGGACGAAAGGCCCCATACACATATGGTTAATAAAAAAAGGTTTGCGATTTAAATACCTACTATACCCCCGTCCTGGTTTATAAGTAGGAAACAAATAATACGAATGCATGTCACCAAATATTATATAGTTGGATTCGTATTTGAACACAGTTTCCAGTTATATAATATTTATAACATGCATTAACATTTCGTTGGTTAAATTTGAGGGTAAAGTGTGGCACATAATATAAAGAGGACTATAGACCAAGACGGAGGTAGTAGCACACGACTTCTCTCTACGCAGCGATGCAAGTGTCGACTAGCTTGTAGGTGACCATTTCCTGCATGTTCAACTACTCTATGCCTGTGGTTGCTTCCGGGTGAGGCGGCCACGCCGCGCTCTGCTCGTGTCCCGCTGTGCGCTCTCTGCTCTCGCGTCCCTCCGGGTGCTCGGCCCTCTTCCCTCCACGCGAGCTGCTAGTGTTTGAGGCTAGTGCACGATCATGCACGTTCGTGTGCATGCGGTTGTGCCGGGCGCGGTGCGACAATGCAGTTACCCACTGCAAAAACTGTCATGCGGACGCGCCGAGAATCCAGGCCGCGCTGCCCCCATTTATTCCTGTGGCCATTTACCTACATCTCTCGCGTCACAGGACACAATAAGCACACCCACGACGACACATACAAAGAGGACATCCAGCGGTTACAATGGAGATCCCCGTGGCTTCAATGGCGCTCCCAGCAGCCAACGACGACAACGACGGGCATTTCACCACGCATCAGGTAGTGGACACCCACGTGACTGATACGTCTCCAATGTATCTATAATTTTTTATTGTTCCATGCTATTATATTATCTGCTTTGGATGTTTAATGGGGATTAATATGTTATTTTATATTATTTTTGGGACTAACCTATTAACCAAGGGCCTAGTGCCAGTTTCTGTTTTTTTTGCCTATTTAGAGTTTTGCAGAAAAGGAATACCAAACGGAGTCCAAACGGAATGAAACCTTCGCGATGATCTTTCTTGGACCGAAAGCAAACCAGAAGACTTGGAGATGAAGTCGGAGACGCAACGAGGAAGCCATGAGGCAGGAGGGCGCGCCCAGGGGGTAGGGCGCCCCCACCCTCGTGGGCGCCTCGTGGCTCCCCTAACCTATTTCTTTTGCCTATATATACTCTTATACCCTGAAAACATCAGGGGAGCCACGAAACCACTTTTCCACTGCCGCAACCTTCTGTACCCGTGAGATCCCATCTAGGGACCTTTTCTAGCATCCTACCGGAGAGGGATTTGATCACGAAGGGCGTCTACATCACCACCATTACCTCTTCGATGAAGCATGAGTAGTTTACCACAGACCTTCGAGTTCATAGTTATTAGCTAGATGGCTTCTTCTCTCTCTTTGATTCTCAATACCATGTTCTCCTCGATGTTCTTGGAGATCTATTCGATGTAATATTCTTTTGCAGTGTGTTTGCCGAGATCCAAAGAATTGTGGATTTATGATCAAGATTATCTATGAATATTATTTGGTTCTTCTCTAAATTTTATATGCATGATTTGATATCTTTGCAAGTCTCTTTGAATTATAGGTTTAGTTTGGCCTACTAGATTGATATTTCTTGCAATGGGAGAAGTGCTTAGCTTTGGGATCAATCTTGCGGTGTCCTTTCCCAGTGATAGTAGGGGCAGCAAGGCACGTATTTTATTGTTGCCAGCGAGGAAACAAGATGGGGTTTTCATCATATTGCTTGAGTTAATTCCTCTACATCATGTCATCTTGATGCAAAGGCGTTACTCTGTTCTTTATGAACTTAATACTCTAGATGCATGCTGGATAGCGGTCGGTGTGTGGAGTAATAGTAGTAGATGCAGGTAGGAGTCGGTCAACTTGACACGAACATGATTCCTATGTTCATGATCATTGCCTTTGATATCGTCATAACTATGCGCTTTTCTATCAATTGCTCGGCAATAATTCGTTCACCGACCGTAATATTTTGCTATCTTGAGAGAAGCCACTAGTGAAACCTATGGCCCCTGGATCTCTTTTCCATATTATTAAATCTCGTTTACATCTTGCTAGTTTCCAATCTATTATTTTGCAATCTTTACTTTCTAATCTATAAACCAAAAATACCAAAAGTATTTACTTTACCGTTTATCTATCTCTATCAGATCTCACTTTTGCAAATGACCGTGAAGGGATTGACAACCCCTTTATCGCGTTGGGTGCAAGTGGTTGATTGTTTGTGCAGGTATTCGGTGACTTGTCCATTGTCTCCTACTGGATTGATACCTTGGTTCTCAAAACTGAGGGAAATACTTACGCTACTTTGCAGCATCACCCTTCCCTCTTCAAGGGAAAACAAACGCAAGCTCAAGAGGTAGCAAGAAGGATTTCTGGCACAGTTGCCGAGGAGATCCACGTCAAGTCAAGCCATACCAATTACCCATCATAAACTCTTCTCCCTTGCATTACATTATTTGCCATTCGCCTCTTGTTTTCCTCTCCCCCACTTCTAAAATGATTTTTGAAAACCTTTGCCTTCTCTTCGCCCCTCTTTTGTTCGTCCCTTTTCGCTTGCTTCTTGTGTGCTCATGTGTTAGATCGCTTGATTCGCCTTCATGGCTAGTCCTCCTATCATTGTTAGTACTCCCGATAATGAAGTTCTCAATTTTAAACAAAGGGAGGGAGAAAATCTAAATGATGCTTAGAACAGAATTTGCAATGCTCAAAATAGATCTACTAGAAAGCAATCTACTTCCGTTCTTCTCCGCAATTTTTATGTAGGCATTACTCCTTGGAATAGATATGTTCTTGACACCATTACTGGAGGGAATTTCTTGGGAAGCCATACTTTTGATTCTTATAATGCCATGATAGATTTTTTAGGCCCACCACCTCTTTTGGTTAACGGAACTATTTTAACCTTGGAACATGTGATGCAAATACATGATATTATTGAGAATAAAATTGCTACTGTAGAGTTAATCGAAAATCTGGAGAAAAAGATTCATAATCAAATTACTCAATATGGATCTAAGGTAGGAGTTACGCTTAAGAATCTTAGAGAAAAGCAACCCATAGTTAATGAAAAGATAGATCAAGATTCTTCAAGATTTGATAAACTCGAAGATATTATTACCAACTTGGGTTCCACTTTTTCTGCTGTTAAAAATACCTCGAACCCTCTTCATGCCAAAGTTGCCAAGTTTATTTACGTTCCTAAGAATAAGGGTGAATCTTCTAGTAAGGAAAATGAAGATCTCAAATCAATAAGTGTTCACCCCATTTTTTCGATATTATTAAGGAACCTTTTGCCACAAATGAATTTCTTGATTTCTTGCCTAGGAGTTTGATCATTGAAAAAACCAAAGAACCTCCTAAGGGTTATACGTGTTCAATTGAAGAATTGCATATCGAAGATGGCAATACCTAGATCTATTCGCGTTTTTATGCCTAACTAGGGGCGTTAAACGATAGCGCTTGTTGGGAGGGAACCCAATTTTTTTTGTTCTTTACTTTTTGATCCTGTTTAGTAATAAATAATTCATCTAGCCTCTCGTTAGATGTGGTTTTATGTTTTAATTAGTGTTTGTGCCAAGTAAGACCTTTGAGATAGTTGTTCCTGCTGAAAATCAGAAACTTTTGTGCTTAGTAAATTAGTTTTTTTTAAATTCACAGAAACGTGCTTTTTATGTGATTCATTTTTCTATGGATTTGTACAAAAATTTCTCGGGTTTTCCTAATTTTGTAGGAGTTTTAGAATTTCATAAGTATTCGAGAGTTACAGATTACTATAGACTGTTCTGTTTTTGACAGATTCTGTTTTTCGCGTGTTGTTTGCTTATTTTGATGAATCTATGAGTAGTATCCAGGGGTATGAAACATAGAGAAGTTGGAATACAGTAGATTTGACACCAATATAAATAAAGAATGAGTTCACAACAGTACCTTAAAGTGGTGATTTATTTTCTTATACTAACGGAGCTCATGAGATTTTCTGTTGAGTTTTGTGTTGTTAAGTTTTCAAGTTTTGAGTAAGGATTTGATGGACTATGGAATAAGGAGTGGCAAGATCCTAAGCTTGGGGATGCCCAAGGAACCCCAAGGTAAAATTCAAGGACAACCAAAAGCCTAAGCTTGAGGATGCCCTGGAAGGCATCCCCTCTTTCATCTTCGTCTATCGGTAACTTTACTTGAGGCTATATTTTTATTCACCACATGATATGTGTTTTGCTTGGAGCGTCTTGTATGATTTGATTCTTTGCTTTTTAGTTTCCCACAATCATCCTTGCTGTACACACCTTTTGGGAGAGACACGCATGAATCGTGATTTATTAGAATACTCTATGTTCATCACTTATATCTTTTCAGCTAGACAATATTGCTCTAGTGCTTCACTTATATCTTTTAAGAGCACGGCGGTGGTTTTATTTTATAGAAATTGTTGAACTCTAATGCTTCACTTATATTATTTTTAGAGTCTTTTAGAACAGCATGGTAATTCGCTTTGGTTATAAAATTAGTCCTAATATGATGGGCATCCAAGATGGGTATAATAAAAAAAATCATATGAAGTGCATTGAATACTATGAGAAGTTTGATTCTTTATGATTGTTTTGAGATTTGAAGATGGTGATATTAAAGTCATGCAAGTTGAGTAGTTGTGAATTTGAGAGATACTTGTGTTAAAGTTTGTGATTCCCGTAGCATGCACGTATGGTGAACCGTTATGTGATGAAGTTGGAGCATGATTTATTTATTGATTGTCTTCCTTATGAGTGGCGGTCGGGGACGAGCGATGGCCTTTTCCTACCAATCTATCCCCCTATGAGCATGTGCGTATCACTTTGTTTTGATAACTAATTGATTTTTGCAATAAGTATGTGAGTTCTTTATGAGTAATGTTGAGTCCATAGATTATACGCACTCTGACCCTTCCACCATTCCTAGCCTCTCTTGTGTCGCTCAATTTTCGCTGATACCATACACCCACCATATACCTTCCTCAAAACAGCCACCATACCTACCTATTATGGCATTTACATAGCCAATCCGAGATATGTTGTCATGCAACTTTCCACCGTTCCATTTATTATGACACGCTCTATCATTGTCATATTGCTTTGCATGATCATGTAGTTGACATCGTATTTGTGGCAAAGCCAACGTTCATAATTTTTCAGACATGTCACTCTTGAATCATTGCACATCCCGGTACTCCGCCGGAGGCATTCACATAGAGTCATATTTTGTTCTAAGTATTGAGTTGTAATTCTTGAGTTGTAAGTAAATAAAAGTGTGATTATCTTCATTATTGGAGCATTGTCCCATGTGAGGAAAGGATGATGGATACTATGATTCCCCCACAAGTCGGGACGAAAAAAAGTGGCCATAAGAAGAAGAAGAAGAAGAGAAGACCAAAAAACAAAAAATGAGAGAAAAAGAGAGAAGGGGCAATGCTACTATCATTTTACCACACTTGTGCTTCAAAGTAGCACCATGATCTTCATGATAGAGAGTCTCCTATGTTGTCACTTTCATATCCTAGTGGGAATTTTTCATTATAGAACTTGGCTTGTATATTCCAATGATGGGCTTCCTCAAATTGCCCTAGGTCTTCGTGAGCAAGCTAGTTGGATGCACACCCACTTAGTTTCTTTTTGAGCTTTCATACACTTATAGCTCTAGTGCATCCGTTGCATGGCAATCCCTACTCACTCACATTGATATCTATTGATGGGCATATCCATAGCCCATTGATACACCTAGTTGATGTGAGATTATCTTCCTCCTTTTTGTCTTCTCCACAACCACCATATTCTATTCCACCTATAGTGCTATGTCCATGGCTCACACTCATGTATTGCGTGAAGATTGAAAAAGTTTGAGAACATCAAAAGTATGAAACAATTGCTTGGCTTGTCATCGGGGTTGTGCATGATTTAAATATTTTGTGTGATGAAGATAGAGCATAGCTAGACTATATGATTTTGTATCTTTGGCCATGTTATTTTGAGAAGACATGATTGCTTTGTTAGTATGCTTGAAGTATTATTATTTTTATGTCAATATTAAACTTTTATCTTGAATCTTTCGGATCCGAACATTCATGCCACAATAAAGAAAATTACATGGATAAATATGTTAGGTAGCATTCCACATCAAAATTTCTGTTTTTATCATTTACCTACTCGAGGACGAGCAGGAATTAAGCTTGGGGATGCTTGATAATTTTTGATTGTTCCATGCTATTATATTATCTATTTTGGATCTTTAATGGGCATTAATATGCTATTTTATACTATTTATGGGACACATCTATTAACCGAGGGGCCAGTGGCAGTTTTTGTTTTTTTGCCTATTTTAGAGTTCTACAGAAAAGGAATACCAAACGGAGTCCAAACGGAATGAAACCTTCACGATGATATATCTTGGACCGAAAGCAAACCAGAAGACTTGAAGATGAAGTCGGAGACGCAACGAGGAAGCCACGAGGCAGGAGGGTGCGCCCAGGGGGGTAGGGTGCGCCCCCCACCCTCGTGGGGCCCTTGTGGCTCCCCTGACCTAGTTCTTTCGCCTATATATACTCTTATACCCTGAAAACATCAGGGGAGCCGCGAAACCACTTTTCCACCGCCGCAACCTTCTGTGCTCCTAAGATACCATCTGGGGACCTTTTTCCGACATCCTTCCAGAGGGGGATTCGATCACGAAGAGCTTCTACATCAACACCATTCCCTCTCTGATGAAGCGTGAGTAGTTTACCATAGACCTTCGGGTCCATAGTTATTAGCTAGATGGCTTCTTCTCTCTCTTTGATTCTCAATACCATGTTCTTCTCGATGTTCTTGGAGATCTATTCGATGTAATATTCTTTTGCGGTGTGTTTGACGAGATCCGATGAATCGTGGATTTATGATTAAGATTATCTATGAATATAATTTGGTTCTCCTCTGGATTCTTATATGCATGATTTGATATCTTTGCAAGTCTCTTCGAATTATCGGCTTAGTTTGGCCTACTAGATTGATCTTTCTTGCAATGGGAGAAGTGCTTAGCTTTGGGTTCAATCTTGCGGTGTCCCTTCCCAGTGACAGTAGGGGCTGCAAGGCACGTATTGTATTGTTGCCATCGAGGATAACAAGATGGGTTTTCATCATATTGCTTGAGTTAATTCCTCTACATCATGTCATCTTGATGCAAAGGCTTTACTCCATTCTTTATGAACTTAATAATCTAGATGCATGCTGGATAGCGTTCGGTGTGTGGAGTAATAGTAGTAGATGCAGGCAGGAGTCGATCTACTTGACATAGACGTGATTCCTATGTTCATGATCATTGCCTTAGATATCATCATAACTATGCGCTTTTCTATCAATTTCTCGGAAGTAATTCATTCACCCACTATAATATTTGCTATCTTGAGAGAAGACACTAGTGAAACCTATGGCCCCCGGGTCTGTAACAGCCTGGATTTTGGCCGTTTTCTTTTTCTTTTGATTTATTTGGTTTTTACTGTGTTTTTCTTTTTGGAGTGGTTCTGTGGCCTTGTCACCTGGGAAATCATCCTCATTCCTCCTCCCAAGTGGCTCATCAATCTCTAAACCTTGCCAAGATCATGTCACTTCACTCCTTGACCAAACCCTAAACTCTTTTTCTAGGGAAAATTCCTTTTTCATTAAAGGAATAACCCTATCTGCCCTAGGTTATGAAGCAACCTATATTTCTGTCCATCCGAAAATCACCAAATAATTCTCATAATTCCTTTGGGTCATATATAGCTCAAATATGCCCAAACATTTCTTTGGCCATTTCAAAAATAATTCCCCAATATTCCTTTTTCTATTCTGCCCTAAATGGCACTTTGTGAAGGAAGTGTCATTTATATTGCTCCTAGTGGCTCCCAACCTTTTCGGGCATGTTTATATGTCCAAATAATTGCCTCATGCACAAGTTCAAATTTATTTGCCTAGCTAATCTTCCTCAGTGAATTTTCAAAGTTTCTGTCAGACAGAAGGCTTTGTGAAGGAAGTACTAGCTAGGAGTATCCAAATGAGTTGAACTTTTGCACAATCCTTAATGTGCTCATATTAACCCCCTCAACCCATTTGCAGCCCCATCGAATCATCTATGTGAGCACAAGAGCAAATCTTTGATTCTGGCAATATTTTCAGGTTGTGAAGCAAGTGCATTTTATATTGCTTAAAAAATCCTGATAAATTACCATATCATACTTATACCCATAAAAGATCTCTCCACCCATTTTGGCATCATTTAATTGATCCATTTGACAACCAAAATTCTTCCAAGTTTCTGGTCAGCGGAGATGTTTGTGAAGCAAGTACCATTTTGGCTTGGCCAATTGGTATGAGACTTTTTTGAGCATCTTCATATGACCAAATGACTAAGCCTTGCCAAGTTGGAGTTCAAGTGGAATCACCATTTGAGTGCATCATCTTAATCTAGTTTCTAACCAGATTATGTGGTTGTTAAGCAACTACATTAAATCTTTATCCAAATCTTCTCAAAATTACCAGGATGAAAGTCCTTCTTTATCTCAACCTAGCAGACAACTCCTTTGCTCCCAAAACCCTTCCTGTTGATCACCAGTGCTCACCCAAGTTTACTGCAGTAAACTTCAGAGGGTGATAACCTTTTAACCGTAGCAGTTTTAACCAAACTACAACCTTAGTTACAACCTACCCAGGAAGGACTAAACCCCAGACATCGTTTGGCATCGTTGGTGGCATTGTGTGCACCAGTGTGCGCAGTGACCATTGCCCTGGCGTGCAATAAACGCGCTCTGGATCGTCCCCAACATTGTGCTCGTCCGTTCTCTCCTCGTCTCGGTTCACCAGCATGTCCAGTGGCCTCCTCGTGATCGACTGCATCGCCCTGAGCCCTTGCCCCCTCCATCCGCTTGCTCATCGATGCTCGCCGCTGCATGACCACGGGCGAACATTGGCATTTTGGATCTCTTCGTCGCCATCGTCTTCCTCCCTGTACCCCCTTGGCCTCCTCCGCCCTGTGAGAGCCTCCACTGCTCCTCCTATGTCATCTACCCCTCGAGTTCATGTGCGCGAGCACGCGTCCATGGTGTCAGACACGCGTCCGCGGCGGTGCCAGCTCGGCCCCCTTGCCCCACAGCTATATAAGCCCACCCCGAGGCCTCTTGACCTCACCACTAGCCTCCTGCACCTCCTCTAGCCCTGCCCATGCACTTTCTCGAGCTCGAGACACCCTCCTCGACGACCATCGCCACCATGGCCGCCGCGGTGCTCCACCTAAATTCCCGCGAGCCGCGCCTCCTCTCCCTGTTCTAACACCATCAGTAGATCCCCACTACTCCGGCGACCATCCCCAGGTCCTCTCCCCCTCGCTGGAGCTCCAGTTGCCGCGAGCCCAACTCCACCCGAAGCCTGTTGGGGAACATTGTAGAAAATAAAAAAATTCTTACGATTTCACCAAGATCCATCTATGAGTTCATCTAAGCAACGAGTGAAAGGAGAGATGCATCTACATACCACTTTGTAGATCGCGAGCGGAAGCGTTCAAAAAGAACGGGCTTGAGGTAGTCGTTCTCGTCGTGATCCTATCACCGGAGATCCTAGCACCGAATGCACGGCACCTCCGCGTTCAACACACGTACGGTCAGCGTGACGTCTCCTCCGTCTTGATCCAGCAAGGGGGAAGAAGAGGTTGATGATGATCCAGTAGCATGACGCCGTGGTGGTGGATGCAGCAGAACTCCGGCAGGGCTTCGCCAAGCTGCTGCGGGAGGAGAACGAGGTGTAGCGGGGGGAGGGAGGCGCCAAGACACAGGGTGCGGCTGCCCTCCCCCCTGCCCTCCTTTATATAGGCCCCTAGGGGGGGCGCCGGCCCTGGGAGATGCAATCTCCCAAGGGGGGCGGCGGCCAGGGGGGTTGGAGTACCCCCCAAGGCAAGTGGTGCGCCCCCCCCCTAGGGTTTTCAACCCTAGGCGCAAGGGAGCTCCAAGGGGGGGCGCACCAGCCCACTAGGGGCTGGTTCCCCTCCCTTCAGCCCACGGGGCCCTGCGAGATAGATGGCCCCACCCGGTGGACCCCCGGGACCCTTCCGGTGGTCCCGGTACAATACCGGGTGACCCCGAAACTTTCCCGATGGCCGAAACAGCACTTCCTATATATAATTCTTTACCTCGGACCATTCCAAAACTCCTCGTGACGTCCAGGATCTCATCCGGGACTCCGAAAAACATTCGGTTTGCTGCATACTCATATTCATACAACCCTAGCATCACCGAACCTTAAGTGTGTAGACCCTACGGGTTCGAGAGACATGCATACATGACCGAGACGGCTCTCCGGTCAATAACCAACAGTGGGATCTGGATACCCATGTTGGCTCCCACATACTCCTCGATGATCTCATCGGATGAACCACGATGTCGAGGATTCAAGCAACCCCGTATACTATTCCCTTTGTCAGACGGTATGTTACTTGCCCGAGATTCGATCGTCGGTATCACAATACCTCGTTCAATCTCGTAGCCGGCAAGTCACTTTACTCGTATCGTAATGCATGATCCCGTGACCAGACAATTGGTCACTTTGAGCTCATTATGATGATGCACTACCGAGTGGGCCCAATGATACCTCTCCGTAATACAGAGTGACAAATCCCAGTCTCGATCCGTGTCAACCCAACAGACACTTTTAGAGATACCTGTAGTGCACCTTTATAGTCACCCAGTTACGTTGTGACGTTTGATACACCCAAAGCACTCCTACGGTATCCGGGAGTTACACGATCTCATGGTCTAAGGAAAAGATACTTGACATTGGAAAAGCTCTAGCAAAACGAACTACGCAATCTTGTGCTATGCTTAGGATTGGGTCTTGTCCATCACATCATTCTCCTAATGATGTGATCCCGTTATCAACGACATCTAATGTCCATAGTCAGGAAACCATGACTATCTGTTGATCAACGAGCTAGTCAACTAGAGGCTTACTAGGGACATATTATGGTCTATGTATTCACACGTGTATTATGATTTCCGGATAATACAATTATAGCATGAATATAGACAATTATCATGAACAAGGAAATATAATAATAATCCTTTTATTATTGCCTCTAGGGCATATTTCCAACAGTCTCCCACTTGCACTAGAGTCAATAATCTAGTTACATTGTGATGAAACGAACACCCATAGAGTTCTGGTGTTGATCATGTTTTGCTCGCGAGAGAGGTTTAGTCAATAGATCTGCGACATTCAGATCCGTATGTACTTTGCAAATATCTATGTCTCCATCTTGAACATTTTCATGGATGGAGTTGAAGCGACGCTTGATGTGCCTGGTCTTCTTGTGAAACCTGGGCTCCTTGGCAAGGGCAATAGCTCCAGTGTTGTCACAGAAGAGTTTGATCGGCCCCGACGCATTGGGTATGACTCCTACGTCGGTGATGAACTTCTTCACCCAAATTGCTTCATGTGCTGCCTCCGAGGCTGCCATGTACTGCGCTTCACATGTAGATCCCGCCACGACGCTCTGCTTGCAGTTGCACCAGCTTACTGCTCCACCATTCAACATATACACATATCCGGTTTGTGACTTAGAGTCATCCAGATCTGTGTCGACGCTAGCGTCGACGTAACCCTTTACGGCGAGCTCTTCGTCACCTCCATAAACGAGAAACATGTCCTTTGTCCTTTTCAGGTACTTTAGGATATTCTTGACCGATGTCCAGTGTTCCTTGCCGGGATTACTTTGGTACCTTCCTACCAAACTTACGGCAAGGTTTACATCAGGTCTGATACACAGCATGGCATACATAATAGATCCTATGGCTGAAGCATAGGGGATGACACTCATCTCTTCTTTATCTTTTGTCGTGGTCGGGCATTGAGCTGAGCTCAATCTCACACCTTGCAATACAGGCAAGAACCCTTTCTTGGACTGATCCATTTTGAACTTCTTCAAAATCTTATCAAGGTATGTGCTTTGTGAAAGACCTATGAGGCGTCTCGATCTATCCCTATAGATCTTGATGCCTAATATGTAAGCAGCTTCTCCAAGGTCCTTCATTGAAAAACACTTATTCAAGTAGGCCTTAATGCTGTCCAAAAGCTCTATATAATTTCCCATCAAAAGTATGTCATCTACATATAATATGAGAAATTCTACAGAGCTCCCACTCACTTTCTTGTAAACGTAGGCTTCTCCATAAGTCTGCATAAACCCAAACGCTTTGATCATCTCATCAAAGCGAATGTACCAACTCCGAGATGCTTGCACCAGCCCATAAATGGATCGCTGGAGCTTGCATACTTTGTTAGCATTCTTAGGATCGACAAAACCCTCCGGCTGCATCATATACAATTCTTCCTTAAGATGCCCGTTAAGGAATGCCGTTTTGACGTCCATCTGCCATATCTCATAATCATAGTATGCGGCAATTGCTAACATGATTCAGACGGACTTCAGCTTCGCTACGGGAGAGAATGTCTCATCGTAGTCAACCCCTTGAACTTGCCGATAACCCTTAGCGACAAGTCGAGCTTTATAGACGGTAATGTTACCATCCGCGTCCGTCTTCTTCTTAAAGATCCATTTGTTTTCTATCACTCGCCGATCATCGGGCAAGTCTGTCAAAGTCCATACTTTGTTTTCATACATGGATTCTATCTCGGATTGCATGGCTTCAAGCCATTTGTTGGAATCTGGGCCCGCCATCGCTTCTTCATAGTTCGAAGGTTCACCGTTGTCTAACAACATGATTTCCAGGATAGGGTTGCCATACCACTCTGGTGTGGAACGTGTCCTTGTGGACCTATGAGGTTCAGTAGCAACTTGATCCGAAGTACCTTGATCATCATCATTAATTTCCTCTCCAGTTGGTGTAGGCACCACAGGAACATTTTCCTGAGCTGTACTACTTTCCGGTTCAAGAGGTAGTACTTCATCGAGTTCTACTTTCCTCCCACTTACTTCTTTCGAGAGAAACTCCTTTTCCAGAAAGGATCCATTCTTAGCAACAAAGGTCTTGCCCTCGGATCTTAAGTAGAAGGTATACCCAATGGTTTCCTTAGGGTATCCTATGAAGACGCATTTTTCCGACTTGGGTTCGAGCTTTTCAGGTTGTAGTTTCTTGACATAAGCATCGCATCCCCAAACTTTTAGAAATGACAGCTTAGGTTTCTTCCCAAACCATAATTCATACGCTGTCGTCTCAACGGATTTAGACAGTGCCCTATTTAAAGTGAATGTAGATGTCTCTAGAGCGTATCCCCAAAATGATAGCGGTAAGTCAGTAAGAGACATCATAGATCGCACCATATCCAATAGAGTGCGATTACGATGTTCGGACACACCATAACGCTGAGGTGTTCCAGGCGGCGTGAGTTGTGAAACGATTCCACATTTCCTTAAGTGTGTACCAAATTTGTGACTTAAGTATTCTCCTCCATGATCTGATCGTAGGAACTTTATCTTTCGGTCACGTTGATTCTCTACCTCATTCTGAAATTCCTTGAACTTTTCAAAGGTCTCAGACTTGTGTTTCATCAAGTAGACATACCCATATCTACTCAAGTCATCAGTGAGAGTGAGAACATAACGATATCCTCTGCGAGCCTCAACGCTCATTGGACCGCACACATCGGTATGTATGATTTCCAACAAGTTGGTTGCTCGCTCCATTGTTCCGGAGAACGGAGTCTTGGTCATTTTGCCCATGAGGCATGGTTCGCATGTGTCAAATGATTCATAATTGAGAGACTCTAAAAGTCCATCAGCATGGAGCTTCTTCATGCGTTTGACACCAATGTGACCAAGGCGGCAGTGCCACAAGTATGTGGGACTATCGTTATCAACTTTACATCTTTTGGTATTCATGCTATGAATGTGTGTAACATTACGTTCGAGATTCATTAAGAATAAACCATTGACCATCGGGGCATGACCATAAAACATATCTCTCATATAAATAGAACAACCATTATTCTCGGATTTAAATGAGTAGCCATCTCGTATTAAACAAGATCCAGATACAATGTTCATGCTCAAACTTGGCACTAAATAACAATTATTGAGGTTCATAACTAATCCCGTGGGTAAATGTAGAGGTAGCGTGCCGACGGCGATCACATCGACCTTGGAACCATTCCCGACGTGCATCGTCACCTCGTCCTTCGCCAGTCTCCGCTTATTCCGCAGCTCCTGCTGTGAGTTACAAATATGAGCAACGGCACCGGTATCAAATACCCAGGAGTTACTACGAGTACTGGTAAGGTACACATCAATTACATGTATATCAAATATACCTTTAGTGTTGCCGGCCTTCTTGTCCGCTAAGTATTTGGGGCAGTTCCTCTTCCAGTGACCCTTCCCTTTGCAATAAAAGCACTCAGTCTCAGGCTTGGGTCCATTCTTTGACTTCTTCCCGGCAACTGGCGCGGCAACATCTTTGCCACCCTTCTTGAAGTTCTTCTTACCCTTGCCCTTCTTGAACTTAGTAGTCTTATTGACCATCAACACTTGATGTTCTTTCTTGATTTCAACCTCTGCTGACTTCAGCATTGAAAATACTTCAGGAATGGTCTTCACCATCCCCTGCATATTGTAGTACAACACAAAGCTCTTGTAGCTCGGTGGGAGTGACTGAAGGATTCTGTCAATGACCGCCTCGTCCGGGAGGTTGATCTCCAGCTGGGACAGGCGGTTGTGCAACCCAGACATTTTGAGTATGTGCTCACTGACAGAACTGTTTTCATCCATCTTACAACTATAGAATTTGTTGGAGACTTCATATCTCTCGACCCGGGCATGAGCTTGAAAACCCATTTTCAGCTCCTCGAACATCTCATATGCTCCGTGTTTCTCAAAACGCTTTTGGAGCCCCGGTTCTAAGCTGTAAAGCATGTCGCACTGAACAAGGGAGTAATCATCAGCACGTGACTGCCAAGCGTTCATAACGTCTTGGTTTTCTGGGATGGGTGCTTCACCTAGCGGTTCATCTAGGACATATGCTTTCTTGGCTGCTATGAGGATGATCCTCAGGTTCCGGACCCAGTCCGAATAGTTGCTGCCATCATCTTTCAGCTTGGTTTTCTCTAGGAACGCGTTGAAGTTCATGTTGACATGAGCATTGGCCATTTGATCTACAAGACATATTTTTGCAAAAGTTTTAGACTAAGTTCATGATAATTAAGTTCATCTAATCAAATTATTTAATGAACTCCCACTCAGATTAGACATCCCTCTAGTCATCTAAGTGTTACACGATCCGAGTCGACTAGGCCGTGTCCGATCATCACGTGAGACGGACTAGTCATCATCGGTGAACATCTCCATGTTGATCGTATCTTCCATACGACTCATGTTCGACCTTTCAGTCTCTTGTGTTCCGAGGCCATGTCTGTACATGCTAGGCTCGTCAAGTTAACCCTAAGTGTTCTACATGTGTAAATCTGTCTTACACCCGTTGTATGTGAACGTAAGGATCTATCACACCCGATCATCACGTGGTGCTTCGAAACGACGAACTTTAGGAATGGTGCACAGTTAGGGGGAACACTTTCTTGAAATTATTATAAGGGATCATCTTATTTACTACCGCCGTTCTAAGTAAACAAGATGCATAAAACATAATAAACATCACATGCAATTATATAGTAGTGACATGATATGGCCAATATCATATAGCTCCTTCGATCTCCATCTTTGGGGCTCCATGATCATCTTTGTCACCGGCATGACACCATGATCTCCATCATCATGATCTCCATCATTGTGTCTTCATGAAGCTGTCATGCCAATGACTACTTCTACTTCTATGGCTAACGCGTTTAGCAATAAAGTAAAGTAATTTACATGGCGTTCTTCAATGACACGCAAGTCATACAAAAATAAAGACAACTCCTATGGCTCCTGCCGGTTGTCATACTCATCGGCATGCAAGTCGTGATTCCTATTACAAGAACATGATCTCATACATCACAATATATCATTCATCATTCATCACAACTTCTGGCCATATCACATCACATGACAATTGCTGCAAAAACAAGTTAGACGTCCTCTAATTGTTGTTGCATCTTTTACGTGGCTACAATTGGGTTCTAGCAAGAACATTTTCTTACCTACGAATAACCACAACGTGATTTTGTCAACTTCTATTTACCCTTCATAAGTACCCTTTTCATCGAATCCGCTCCAACTAAAGTAGGAGAGACAGACACCCGCTAGCCACCTTATGCAACTAGTGCATGTCAGTCGAAGGAACCTGTCTAACGTAAGCGTACGTGTAAGGTTGGTCCGGGCCGCTTCATCCCACAATACCGCTGAAACAAGAAAAGACTAGTAGTGGCAAGCAAGTTGACAAGATCCACGCCCACAACAGATTTGTGTTCTACTCGTGCAATAGAGAACTACGCATAGACCTAGCTCATGATGCCACTGTTGGGGAACATTGCAGAAAATAAAAAAAATTCCTACGGTTTCACCAAGATCCATCTATGAGTTCATCTAATCAACGAGTGAAAGGAGAGATGCATCTACATACCACTTTGTAGATCGCGAGCGGAAGCGTTCAAAAAGAACGGGGTTGAGGTAGTCGTTCTCGTTGTGATCCTATCACCGGAGATCCTAGCGCGAACGGACGGCACCTCCGCGTTCAACACACGTACGGTCAGCATGACGTCTCCTCCGTCTTGATCTAGCAAGGGGGAAGGAGAGGTTGATGATGATCCAACAGCACGACGGCGTGGTGGTGGATGCAGCAGAACTCTGGCACGGCTTCGCCAAGCTGCTGCGGGAGGAGGACGAGGTGTAGCAGGGGGAGGGAGGCGCCAAGACACAGGGTGCAGCTGGCCTCCCCCCTGCCCTCCTTTATATAGGCCCCCAGGGGGGCGCCGGCCCTGGGAGATGCAATCTCCCAAGGGGGGCGGCGGCCAGGGGGGTTGGAGTACCCCCCAAGGCAAGTGGTGCGCCTCCCCACCTAGGGTTTTCAACCCTAGGCGCAGGGGAGGCCCAAGGGGGGGGTGCACCAGCCCACTAGGGGCTGGTTCCCCTCCCACTTCAGCCCACGGGGCCCTCCGATATAGGTGGCCCCACTCGGTGGACCCCCGGGACCCTTCCGGTGGCCCCGGTACAATACCGGGTGACCCCGAAACTTTCCCGATGGCCGAAACAGCACTTCCTATATATATAATTCTTTACCTCCGATCCATTCCGAAACTCCTCGTGACGTCCGAGATCTCATCCGGGACTCCGAACAACATTCGGTTTGCTGCATACTCATATTCATACAACCCTAGCGTCACCGAACCTTAAGTGTGTAGACCCTATGGTTCGGGAGACATGCAGACATGACCGAGACAGCTCTCCGGTCAATAACCAACAGCGGGATCTGGATACCCATGTTGGCTCCCACATACTCCTCGATGATCTCATCGGATGAACCACGATGTTGAGGATTCAAGCAACCCCGTATACTATTCCCTTTGTCAGACGGTATGTTAGTTGCCCGAGATTCGATCGTCGGTATCCCAATACCTCGTTCAATCTCGTTGCCGGCAAGTCACTTTACTCGTACCGTAATGCATGATCCCGTGACCAGACACTTGGTCACTTTGAGCTCATTATGATGATGCACTACCGAGTGGGCCCAGTGATACCTCTTCGTAATACGGAGTCACAAATCCCAGTCTCGATCTGTGTCAACCCAACAGACACTTTCGGAGATACCTGTAGTGCACCTTTATAGTCACCCAGTTACGTTGTGACCTTTGATACACCCAAAGCACTCCTACGGTATCTGGGAGTTACACGATCTCATGGTCTAAGGAAAAGATACTTGACATTGGAAAAGCTCTAGCAAAACGAACTACACGATCTTGTGCTATGCTTAGGATTGGGTCTTGTCCATCACATCATTCTCCTAATGATGTGATCCCGTTATCAACGACATCTAATGTCCATAGTTAGGAAACCATGACTATCTGTTGATCGACGAGCTAGTCAACTAGAGGCTTACTAGGGACATATTATGGTCTATGTATTCATACGTGTACTATGATTTCCGGATAATACAATTATAGCATGAATAAAGACAATTATCATGAACAAGGAAATATAATAATAATCCTTTTATTATTGCCTCTAGGGCATATTTCCAACAAAGCCCTCCTCCGCCGTGTCCCAGGCCCTGCCTCTCCCAGTGATCCTCAGCGATCATGACCTGTCTGGATGGATCCGCCTAGTGGCGCTGATCACGCCGGTAGGTCGCACGCCGTGGGAGGTGGCCGGAGGTGCCGACAAGCCTTGCCAGAGCTTGCCCCGTCCTCTACTCCGTCGAGCGAGCGCGAGGAGAAGAAGGAGATGGCGCCCCTCCCTGCCAGCTGGCCGCGGGCCCCGCCAGTCAGTGGCTGCGGCGTTGACCCCACCCGGTCCACCTGGATAAGTGGCGGGCCCCGCCTGTAAGTCTCACACATTGACCAGCCCCGCGACGTCAGATAAGTGAAAGTGTATTTTCGTTTTCACTGACCGAAAGCGTATTTCTAACTTTGTGTTTCTCCCTTATCCACTCAGGGACTTGTTTGTGATGAAATTTTTACAGAAAAGTCCCTGAACTTCAACCCTCCATAACTTTTCAACCGTAACTCCGTTTAAGGTGAAACCAACGCTCACTTCTTCGTTTCGTCATGCCCTTTCTGTTCGTGTCACTTTCATTATGTTTTGGCATACTGAAAATGACCATTTTTCCCTTGCCCTATTCAGCCCCCTCCGAGAGAGAATGTTTTCCAGTGATACTTTCCGCGAGCTTCTCGCACTTTCTCCCGGAGATTTCTTCCACGCCAGGCAAGCCACACCCTCCATTTGCGTGATTGCAATGCAGTGGCATGGTTTCACTTATTTGAACTTGTTTAAAATATTGTTTTATCTACTTGTGATTTGTGCATGGCATTTTATCGGAGTATTATTTTGATCTTGTTGATGTCATGCTATTGTTTGGATTACTGGGAGTTATGCTTGAAATTGATGAGTATCATGTTGCCATTGGAGTATTAGTGGCTGGTATTATGATTATTTCCATGGTGATATATGTGATTATCTTTTCGAGTATTACTTTGGATATCATGCTACCTTTGGATTATTAGTGGTTAGTATGATTATTTTGCTAGTTGATGTTCTGTTGCTTGGAGTATTATTTTCGGAGATGATGGTTTCATGTGGATCTTAGCTGGATAGCTTTATTCTGGTCATTGGAGTAGTAGTATTACTGTTGTCAGATTCATCATGATAGTAGTGTTGTGCTACCCTTGGAGTATTTTGAGATGATGATATTATGCTTGGATCATTTGTTGGATATTGCTATGACTTGGATTATAGTTTGGTAGTTGACATCGGAGTATCAGTTATCATGGTTATAGTTTGGTTTTGATCATGAGGTAATCGAGATGGTATATTGCTTGGCCGGTTAGTCAAAGAGGGATATGGTTATGGAGATCGGAGATGGTGATTTATCAGTATTGGAGTAGCTTCATATCATGCTTAGGAGTTGTTGTTGTATCATGGTAGTTGTTAACTTAATTAACCTGCTTAATGCTATGTTGTTGTCTTGCCTTGATGTTTTTGGTTGTTGTGAGCTTGCAAGTACATTCAATGTACTGACCTGGCGTGTCATGCCAGATTGCAGGTGATGCCTTGATTGATTGATTGCTTGTCGTGGTTTCCGTTCATGCGAGCTCGATCATGTCCCAGCCAGAGTCCCTGCGGAGTGGATTTCACCACCTTCGTTGTTGTTCCGCTGCAATAAGATTTCCGCTGCTAAGAGTTGTTCCGCTGCTAGCATAGAGCAAGTGTAGTATCGCAGGCGTAGTGTCACTGTGCTGATGTGAACCTTTGTAACATCAGACCTTTGTATTTATTCTTGTAATAAGAGCTGATTTGTTCTATGTCAAGCAGTGCCGTATTCCAGAGACTTCTTCTCGATCTCTGGGCTAGAATATGGGGCGTTCCGGTTTCTTTGAGCCGGGGTGCCACAAGCTTGGTATCGGAGCAGGTCTGGCCGTAGGACGCCCTAGTCAGCGCGAGTGGTAGAAACTAGTTGAAATCGGTAGTATAGAGTCTGGCTTGTTTGTTGCATTTGGTTGCTGCAGTTATTTGTTGCACAGCATGCATATAGCCTTAGTATTTGTACTAACGGGTTATCTGGTGAGTGTAGCTGGCATCGATTCGGATCCACTACAGCTCAACCTTTACATTTCTCTAGTTCCTTTTTTCTTTCAGTGTTTGGTGTCATTTCTGTCCCAGCAGAGTGATGCCAAGTGATCCCGACACGGTTTGCAAAAATGGTGCTCAGGTATCGCGCTGATGTCTTTCTTTCTGTCCCGTCTATCGATTCGGAGATGGACATGTTTCTATCCTGGGTCGTTCTTTTATTTTGTCGTGTTGGCTACCCTTAATGATCTCGATTATCAAGAAAGGGGAATGTCAGCAGCCTCAGTTTTTCTCCGCTATCCTATTTCTTGGACGAGTACGGATCTTTTTATGTCCGCTTGATAATAATGTGGTTGAGACCTTCGTGTCCCACTGCATGATTACCGAGTACGTCCTCGCCTCCGAGCTAGTTCAGGTTGCCACCTGGCTAAGCTAGCACTTGGTGTAGCATTGTTTACACCAATTCTTCCACACATTTATTCGTCCTCGTGCACATCGTCACAACATGCTAGATCGTAGAACCGGAGATCCCGTGAAATTTGTGTGCTTAAGTAGGCATGCATATTGTGTGACTAGCAGTAATATGTAACATTGATTGTGTGTGAATTGATTGTTGTTGTGTGCTTTGTTTAGTTGAGTTTTCTTTTGCTTCTTTCTTTTTGGGCCCCGGTGTTACATTATTTTTCCTATAAAGAGTTGCTCATCAACTGACACCGGACTTGAAGAAGCAATAAGGATTTCAAATATTTGGAAGAAGCTCAGCTAAACACTTTGGTCTACCCAGTCAACTGCATTATGGCATTAATATCTGCTCAGAATACCAATGGTGTATTGAATTGATTATCAGCATCAAGTCCCCATCAGTACCAAATCCTCATAGCATTTATGATCCAGCCAGCAGAAAGACAAGTCAGGTACAAGATCAACGGTATATTTCCAGACAAAGGTATGAATCATATACAAAATTTTGGCTTAGCAATACATGATGCTTGAAATATGTTATCGTCCGAAATAAAGTCAGATTGTGATATGCTCAAGAAAGACAGTCAAGCCATTTTGCTCATGCAAATAATCAACCTCAGAATATTATGGGCATGTGTATGGATTTCAGTCTGCATATCAGTATGAAGTTTTGGATATACGAAACTCAGTATTCTTCCACATGCTATTGGAAGAAATTTATGATGCAAGGCTCCTCAATTTTTCCTCATTATGATATGTGAACAATTTCCGGCCCACGATACCCAGTCTTTCACAGCAAGACACCTCAGTAAAGGCTTCTGACAGACGGAAATGAATTTTTCTCAACAAGAAAACCTGAGGAGAAGCTTCTCAAGTACGGAACTCAGGATTCTCCAGCACAATAATCAGACCAAGCTTCGTGTGTAAGCTATAGAGCCTTCTTTTGCACAATACATAGACAAAATATTTAAGCAGAAGTTAACAAGTCTTCCTCAGCAAGCTACTCGGATGGCTTCTCTCGTAAGCCATTCAGTCCGCGTCACTACCCCAATATTGCACCGTCCTCAGAGATTATATGATGAGTTGCAAATGTATGGCAGTACCGCTCAAGGACCAGACTTGTAATAAGTTTGTCAGAGGTAAAATTCAGTCAAAACATATGTCTACCGCAAGGATCGAGTGTTCGGTGGCATATCCTTCTTATATATGGTGAGCATGCATCCCCAGTCATGTCAGTCACTCATACGAGATGCGACAGTGATCCAATAGATATACCTAAGAAAAGTAAGGATTCAACAACCTCCCCAGTCAGGCAAAGGAAAATAAGCAGAGATACATCTCATGCGATGCAAGGAGCGATAATATTTGGAGATGACATCGCAGAATCCATAGTCTTGACAATGGTCATCAAGGTCATTATTCCCGCAACTGACAAGGAGATATTATAAAACCTTGTCACCTTGTTGTATGATTGGCCTCAGCAATGAGCTCTGTACCGCTACAAACCCCGGGTATATGTCATATGTGTGCGGACCCAGGTCAGAAAACAAGCACAAGGAATAATGCACTAATCGCATCCATGGTCATACGAAGAATCAAGGACAGGTGTGGCCAAGTTATCTCAGTAAGGTATCCTAACAAAGAAAATCATGACCGTAAAAAGGATGAGACTGAGAACAAAGGTATGATGATTTTTGCACGACCATCAGGGTCTGGATACCCAAGTCAATTGGAGGCCATTATTCCATATGGATCCCAAAGGCATACAATCAAGGGCCTACACCGTCTTACAAGGATTTTCATATCTCGCTGACCCGCTTGACACGGTTAGCGTGGAATATCCAAGTATGTTATGTCAGATCCAAGATTTCTTTGCAAACTCAGCAGTCTGACTTCAGCGGCAGCATGAAAGCATATCACAGCCTATTACCACAGATGGGTATATCAACCACATGAGAAAAACCAACAGCCGAGCAATCAGCTCAGACCCGGTATACTCATCGACGAAATCAAGTTCATGATCAGTCGGTCAGAAAAGCATTTGTCCGTCAGCCCCCTGTCGGGCCATTCTCAAGATGTAAATAATTGAGCTTCGACACAGCTATATATAACTCCATACACCATTATATTGCTCACGATAGAAGGCAGTCAAATCTTTGGTACATATCTCATGCTCGAGCCAAAGGAATAAATCAAATAAATCAGTGCCACCTATGAGCAGTCAGATCCCGTCAGAAGATGGCCATGATGATTCTCATCATTTATGGAACCCAGAAGATATGCATTTATTTGAAGCAACCATATGACAGAAGTAAAAAGGTGTTCATGACCAAAGGAAGATTTATACTCAGATCTAGCAGACATCACCGCAGATAAGAGAAAATTCACGTCAGTAAAAGGACTTGGAATGTGAGCAAAAACCCGTCAGAATTTGTGGAAAGGTGAAGCAAACAACCCCAGAGCAAGGTAAGTTGATCCTCCAAAATTCTTGTGGGGACAATAAATAAAGGAAAAAAGGTACCCGAGTTGGAAACGGTGTCCTCAAGTTATACTTGTTCCCTGAGCAATCGAATCTCGAGGATGAGATTTCTTTAAGGGGGTAAGAGTTGTAACAGCCTGGATTTTGGCCCTCTTTTTCTTTTGATTTATTTGGTTTTTGCTCTGTTTTTCTTTTTGGAGTGGTATTGTGGCCTTGTCACCTGGGAAATCATCCTCATTCCTCCTCCCAAGTGGCTCATCAATCTCAAAACCTTGCCAAGATCATGTCACTTCACTCCTTGACGAAACCCTAAACTCTTTTTCTAGGGAAAATTCCTTTTTCATTAAAGGAATAACCCTATCTGCCCTAGGTTATGAAGCAACCTATGTTTCTGTCAATCCAAAAATCCCCAAATATTCTCATAATTCCTTTGGGTCATATGTACCTGAAATATGCCCAAACATTTCTTTGGCCAGTTCAAAAATAATTCCCCAATATTCCTTTTTCTATTCTGCCCTGAATGGCACTCTGTGAAGGAAGAGTCATTTATATTTCTCCTAGTGGCTCCCAACCTTTTTGGGCATGTTTATATGTCCAAATAATTGCCTCATTCACAAGTTCAAATTTATTTGCCTAGCCAATCTTCCTCAGTGAATTTTCAAAGTTTCTATCAGACAGAAGGCTTTGTGAAGGAAGTACTAGCTAGGAGTATCCAAATGAGTTGAACTTTTGCACAATCCTTAATGTGCTCATAATAACCCCCTCAACCCATTTGCAGTCCCATCCAATCATATATGTGAGCACAGGAGCAAATCTTTGATTCTGACAATATTTTCAGGTTCTGAAGCAAGTGCATTTTATACTGCTTCAAAATCTTGATAAATTACCAGATAATTCTTATACCCATAAAATATCTCTCCACCCATTTTGGCATCATTTCATTGATCCATTTGACCACCAAAATTCTGCCAAGTTTCTGGTCAGCAGATATGTTTGTGAAGCAAGTACCATTTTGGCTTGGCCAATTGGTATGAGACTTTTTGAGCATCTTCATATGACCAAATGACTAAGCCTTGCCAAGTTGGAGCTCAAGTGGCATCACCATTTGAGTGCATCATCTTAATCTAGTTTCTGACCAGATTATGTGGTTGTTAAGCAACTACATTAAATCTTTATCCAAATCTTCTCAAAATTACCAGGATGACAGTCCTTTACCTCAAGCTAGCAGACAACTCCTTTGCTCCCAAAACCCTTCCTGTTGATCACCAATGCTCACCCAAGTTACTGCAGTAAACTTCAGAGGGTGATAACCTTTTAACCATGATAACTTCAGAGGGTGATAACCTTAGTTACAACCTACCCAGGAAGGACTAAACCCCAGACATCGTTTGGCATCGTTGGTGGCACTGTGTGCACCAGTGCGCGTGGTGACCATCGCCCTGGCGTGCAGTAAATGCGCTCTGGATTGTCCCCGGCGCTGTGCTCTTCCGTTCTCTCCTCGTCTCGACTCACCAGCATGTCTAGTGGCCTCCTCGTGATCGACTACATCGCCCCGAGCCCTTGCCCCCTCCGTCCGCTTGCTCACCAACGCTCGCCGCCGCGTGACCACGGGCGAACAGTGGCACGTTGGATCTGTTCGTCGCCGTCGTCTTCCTTCCTGCGCCCCCTTGGCCTCCTCTGCCCCGTGAGAGCCTCCACTACTCCTCCTACGTAGTCTACCCCCAATTTCATGCGCGCGAGCACGCGTCCACGGCGCCGGACAAGCGTCCACGGCGGTGCCAGCTCGGCCACCTCACCCCGCGGTTATATAAGCCCACCCCGAGGCCTCTCGACCTCACCACTGGCCTCCTGCACCTCCTCTAGCCCCGCCCATGCACTTCCCCGAGCTCGAGACGCCCTCCTCGACCACCATCGCCACCATGGCCGCCATGGTGCTCCACCTAAATTCCGGCGAGTCACGCCTCCTCTTCCTGTTCCAACACCACCAGTAGATCCCCACTACTCCAGCGACCATCCCCAGGTCCTCTCCCCCTCGCCGGAGCTCCATTTTCCGCGAGCCCAACTCCACCCGAAGCTCTCCTCTGCCTTGTCCCAGGCCCCACCTCTCCTGGTGATCCTCGGCGGCCGTGACCTATCAGGATGGATCCACATAGTCGCGCTGATCACGTCGGTAGGTCGCACGCCGCGGGAGGTGGCCGGAGCCGCCGGCAAGCCTCGCTGGAGCTCGCCCCGTCCTCTGCTCCTTCGAGTGAGCGCGAGGAGAAGAATAATATGGCACCCCTCCCTGCCAGCTGGCCGCGGGCCCCGCCTGTCAGTGGCTGCGGTGTTGACCCCGCGCGGTCCAGCTGGATAAGTGGAGGGCCCCGCCTGTAAGTCTCACACGTTGACCAGCCCCGCGACGTCTGATATGTGAAAGCGTATTTTTGTTTTCACTGACCGAAAGCGTATTTCTAACTTTGCGTTTCTGCCTTATCCACTCAGAGACTTGTTTGTGATGAAATTTTTATAGAAAAGTCCCTAAACTTCAACCCTCCATAACTTTACAACGGTAACTCCGTTTAAGGTGAAACCAACGCTCACTTCTTCGTTTCATCAAGCCCTTTCTGTTGGTGTCACTTTCATTATGTTTTGGCATACTAAAAATGACCATTTTGCCCTTGCCCTATTCAGCCCCCTCCGAGAGAGAATGTTTTCCGACGATTCTTTCCGCGAGCTTCTCGCACTTCCTCCCGATGATTTCTTCCACCCCAGGCAAGCCACACCCTCCATTTGCATGATTGCAATGCAATGACATGGTTTCACTTATTTGAACTTGTTTAAAGTATTGTTTTAGCTACTTGTGATCTGTGCATGGCATTTTATTGGAGTATTATTTTGATCTTGTTGATGCCATGCTATTGTTTGGATTACTAGGAGTCATGCTTGAAATTGATGAGTATCATGTTTCCATTGGAGTATGAGTGGCTGGTATTATGATTATTTCCATGGTGATATCTGTGATTATCTTTTGGAGTATTACTTTCAATATCATGCTACCTTTGGATAATTTGTGGTTATTATGATTATTTTCATGATGCTAGTTGATGTTCTGTTGCTTGGAGTATTATTTTAGGAGATGATGGTTTCATGTGGATTTTAGCTGGATAGCTTTATTCTGGTCATTGGAGTAGTAGTATTAGTGTTGTCAGATGCATCATGATAGTAGTGTTGTGCTACCCTTGGAGTATTTTGAGATGATGATATTATGCTTGGATTATAGTTTGATAGTTGACATCGGAGTATCAGTTATGATGGTTATATTTTTGGGGATAAATTCCGTCATTAAGTTGGTCAGGTGCCACCGAACTAGACTTTTCAAGTGAAACCACATTTGCCGGTATGGGACGACCCTAATGCGGTCTATTGTCGTGCCTCTCGCCGGTGCCTCCAATTAGGGAAGGTTATGGGCGTGTTGTACCCTGGCCCAGTAAGCAGGCATAACCTTCTGAGCCCGTTGTTAAGTTTTTTTGCGCGCGTGTCCTCGTGTGGGATGGGCCACAACGGTGGTCGTTGTGTCTTGTGGTAGACACGGGGCCACCCATGACTTAGCCCAGAGGGGAGTGAGTCGAAGTGGCCGGGAGAGTTTCATGGCAGTAGATCGGTTTTGTTGGAACGCCGTTGGTCCACCCGAATGGAAGTGCGAGGCCATGGGTTCTGTGGTGTGGGTACAGTGCGCTACCCCTATAGAGTGTGTGTGTTTAATCTATCGATAGCCGCGTCCTCAGTAATGGGCATGGGTTCGTACTAGGTCACACCGTTCGATCAACACTCACATGATGGAATGACTTATAGGTGATTTATATGTGGATATTTGAGCAAGTGTTTGGCGTGGTTGTGATCGCCGTAAGGATCACGGGCCAAATATTGGTCATGGTAGTGATCACCGTAAGGATCACGGGCTTGATATTGGTCATGGTTGTGATCGCCGTAAGGATCACGGGCCAGATATTGGTCATGGTTGTGATCGCCGTAAGGATCATGGGCCAAATATTGGTCGTGGTTGTGATCACCGGAAGGATCACGGTTATAGTTTGGTTTTGCTCACGAGGTGATCGAGATGGTATATAGCTTGGTCGGTTAGTCAAAGAGGGATATGGTTATGGAGATCGGAGATGGTGATTTATCAATATTGTAGTAGTTTCATATCATGCTTAGGAGTTGCTGTTGTATCATGGTAGTTGTTAACATAATTAACCTGCTTAATGCTATGTTGTTGTCTTGCCTAGATGTTTTTGGTTGTTGTGAGCTTGCAAGTACATTCAATGTACTGACCTGGCGTGTCATGCCAGATTGCAGGTGATGCCATGATTGATTGATTGTTTGTCATGGTTTCCGTTCGTGCGAGCTAGATCGTGTCCCAGCCAGAGTCCCTGCGGAGTGGAGTTCACCACCTTCGTCATTGTTCCGCTGCTAGAAGATTTCCGCTGCTAAGAGTTGTTCCGCTGCTAGCATAGAGCAAGTGTACTATCGCAGGCATAGTGTCACCGTGCTGATGTGAACCTTTGTAACATCAGACCTTTGTATTTATTGTTGTAATAAGAGCTAATTTGTTCTATGTCTAGCAGTGCCGTATTCCAGAGACTTCTCCTCCATCTCTGGGCTGGAATACGGGGCGTTCTAGTTTCTCTAAGCCGGGGTGCCACAGGGTCTCTTTTCCATATTATTAAATCTCGTTTACATCTTGGTAGTTTCCGATCTACTATTTTGCAATCTTTACTTTCCAATCTATAAACCAAAAGTACCAAACATATTTACTTTACCGTTTATCTATCTCTATCAGATCTCACTTTTGCAAGTGACCGTGAAGGGATTGACAACCCCTTTATCTCGTTGGGTGCAAGTGGTTGATTGTTTGTGTAGGTATTCGGTAACTTGTGCGTTGTCTCATACTGGATTGATACCTTGGTTCTCAAAACTGAGGGAAATACTTATGCTACTTTGCTGCATCACCCTTTCCTCTTCAAGGGAAAACCAACGCAAACTCAAGAGGTAGCAGTGAGGGGGAAGGCCCTCTTGGTGGTGTACGCAAATGATCCGATGTCGGTGGAGAGCTCCATCCAAACTATGGAGCAGTTCCTTGCCGAGGACAAATACCAAGTGGTCGGCTTCGACCTCGAGTACACCATTGGTCGTGCCGGGCACAATTAGAAGGATGTCGCCGCTTAGTTGTGCGTGCGACATGATGTCCTCATCTACCACTACCACCTAGCCACAAGGCCTTGTGAGTGTTTCTCCAGGTTTACCAACAACTTCGAATACAGTTTCGCTACGGTGGACACCACCAACGATCTAAAAGCGCTCAAGGTTTCGGGCTTGAAATGCCAGAATCTTGTCAAGATCCAGGACCACTACAAGGTCTGGGGCAGCGACAAAAACAAACTGAACTCTCTGGTTAACCTCGCCCAGGCCATCATCGACCCCTACTAAATGAAGGTGAAGGATGAGAGCAAGAAGGACAAGATCGCCTGGCACAATGTTTGTAATGAAAAACTGGATGAACAACACATCAATTATGCAGCCAAGGACGTGTACACAAGCTACGAGATGTACAGGCGGATCGTTGACATGAGGAAGTGTCTTCTTCCTGCCTCAGACGAGGGATCGAGCCACAAAGTAGTGGCGGGAGCGTCACAAGAAGTAGATGATAGACAATTGTTTCTCCTACTTTAGAATGTATGCAATTGTTTATTGAGGTGTCTGCGAATGATCTGTATAGTTACTTATGTAATTGGATGTTTATTTCATGTTAATCTTTTGTAGACAGAGCAAATCACATGGTTTATTAGCAGCAATCGCCTGCGTTATTATTTGTCTTCGCACACATTTCTTATTACGGATCTGTTTACCGCGTATCACACACATCTTGTTCAGTTGAACCGTTTCCATTGTGTTGCTTAATCACACATAGTTCATCGTAGTGAACTGTATGCCGTATATCGTACACACCCTCATATGGCTGCCCGTTTCTGTTGTTCTACATCATCACAATCAGTTCATCTGGATTAACCGTTTCCTACTCGTCCAATGGAGGGAAGCTTCTACATTCACGGGGGACGTGGCATTGACCATTGGGCGGCAACAGTCGGTCATCCGGGTACGCAATAAAGCATGCAAAGAGGGATCCTACAGCAGCATGGACCAGCTTCCCTACCGATAGCTCATCTAACAGAACTCCCAATTTAACTGTGCTGAGGCTAGAGTAGTAATGAGATGGGTGACCGGATGGGAAGTGGACTCGATATTAACTAGATGGATGGGTCACTGCAAAGGTTAACCTTTGCAGTGACCCATCCATCTAGTTAATATTGAGGTCTTTGTTTTGTAATTTTCTGGCATTTTTTGTTTGTTGAACTCATGTTGATTGGATTGAAGAAGGTCTATCTCGTTACTTGTTGATAATTTTTTTTGAACACATGTTGATTGGCTTGAATGATGGTCTATCCCGTTACTTTATGACATGCTTCCAAAACATGAACCTCGAGGTTAATTCAACTAATAGGGCGGAGCACTATATACATTCAACAAAATTAAATGTTTTCCAAAAAAAGTGATATGATTTCTGTGAAACTTATAAGTCATGTATGTCAAATTAACCTCTGTGTACTTGTTCTCAAATTAACCTTCGGGCCTGTTTGCCATGTATCACACACATCTTGTTAATTTGAACCTTTGATATTCTCTTCCCTAATCTAAAACAATTCATTCGAGTGAACCGTACGTCGTATATCACTCACACCTTTATTTGGCTGACCGTCCCTGTTCCTTTCCCTAATAGCAAATAGTTCATCGGAGCAAACTATATGATGTATATCATACACACATTGATATGCTGCCCATTTCTGTTGTTCTGTCTAATTGCAAACAGTTTTTCTGGATCAACCGTATGCCCATCATCGCACACGCAAGTAAAATCTGAACCGTATTTGATGTACCCATCATCGCAAATGTTTTGCACCTTTTTTATGGTCATTTTACATCACTGTTTGCGATTAATGGATCGCACACAGTTTCGTCAAAGGGTCTCTGATCGTAGTGTCGCGTTAGCAGCATCCTGCAGTACTCATAGCTGACATAGTATTTATGGCTCAGCCACCGTTCATCATTTTTATACATGTTACGCTAGCATCATTACATATCCCGGTACACTATCAGAGGCACTCATATCTCTACTCCTAATGGAGCAGTTGATAGGATTGCGTCCAGGGTTGTTTTCGTCCCACCACTTTCGTCCGGGTTTTTTCGACTGGTTTTCTTCGTCCCCTCTCCACCCCACCGGTTTAGTTTCGCGTCACCCTCTCACACAACAAAATAAATCTAAATGGATCAGAATTTTCTATGCCGGCGCAAGTAATTTAGTTATGTCTTTACATGAAAGAATCGATCACGATCAATCTCTAAAGATCAAATCTAAATGGACGCCAATAACTGCCACACGTGTGGCATCTAGTGGGGTTGTGGTGCACGCCCTACGTGGCATGGATACGACCCCGCCCGCACGATGGCGTCCGGGCGCACGCAGCCACAGTCCGCATGTCCGGTGTGTGGCACAATCGCCCACACATCCGGGCGATCGAGCGCGCTGCCCGCATGACCTAACGCGCCCATCGTCCCGGCCTGCCTTCCAACCCCATTCCGCCCTGCCGCCATCGTCTCCTACCTCTTGATCCCCTACCTCCATCGTCTTCCTTCTCTAGTTGCCATGGCAACCATACCAGATCTCTAGCGCCTCCCCACCCCCACCCCCACCCCCACCCCCCGATGACGAGCTAACAGGTTGATCTTCGATCTCCTCCTGTTTCTCGTCCTTCTTCTGTCCAGAAAAGTGAAATTAAAGATTTCCCACGAACATGGCGACTCGATCCACGCTATCATGACAAACACACCACCGATTTGTGTGTATTCAAATTTGCCCACCAGAGTACACCAGATCTGCCATATTCTATCCTAGAGTTGAGCTAAGCTTCTGGGTTGGGTTGGTGCGAGTAGTTGATGCATAAGAATGCGTAGGAATCACTAAAAATAGGGGAAAAGAAAGGAGGGATTTGGGTGGTGCATAGAGAGGGAGGAAAATAGTTGCCACATGTTTCTAATGTTAGTTGCCACCTATCTTTGCCGTCAGCTGCCACAATATTGTGTTGTTAGTTGCCATCATATTATGTTCGCTGTTGCCATCGGTTCAAAATGATAGTTGGCATCTAGATTTTAGAAAGGAGAATAAATGTGCATGTCCTACTTTCCATGATGTGTTAGTTGTCTATGCAAAGAAATGTGATAAGATTGTCGTGTTTTCTTGTATGTGCAAACAGAAAGAATGCATTTTGCGGATATTGATGTGTTCTTGTTCATGGAGTGACTAAAAACAAATTGGGAGAAAAAAAGAGGAAAAAAGAATCATGAAGACGACATTGATCCTTGGTTTTCTCAAAGGCCAGAAACGCCCCCATGGGATGCAGCAGAGTACAATCAACTCATTTCCGCAGGGCCGTTGCTGCCACTACTAGAGCGGTACACAAGCATCAGTACGATGCATCATAAAAAAGAGACAGTTGCCATATTTGTGACGAGGAAGATGTCATTCTACTTATGTCCTACAATGTCATTTTTCGCAGGTTCTTATGACCCAACCACACACACGGGGATACCATGGCAAGTACAGGCACAGGGCGCAAACGCTGACTGATGTACGGGCGACCAACTTCAAGTAGCCAATGTGGCAAATCAAGGTAACGCGTACGGAAAAGAAACATATTGGTGTTGACATGAAATTAAACTTGCAAGGATGACAAAGGCTTACGAGTTATATGGCAAAACGCAGGGCCTTCATGTAGCACGTGGCAACAGGTGGCAACCATGTACCTGCCATCAACGTCGTACACAGGTGAGACGAGTGAAGTGAATTTGTGGACAGTTATTCAGGAGAATAAACATAGGACAAATGCATTTGCCATGCCTGGACAACTGCATTTTCCATGCTTGGACAGGTGTAGTTGCCATGCATGCACAACTGCACTTGCCATGCCTAGACAAATGCAGTGCTATTCCTGGGTTGCCATGCATGCACAACTGCATTTGCCATGCCTGGACAACTACGGTTGCCATGCCTATATAGATGCAGTTGCCATGTCGAACCAATTGTAGTTACCATACCTAATCAAATGTGATTCATGTGTCCAAACAACTGTGGATGACAAGTGTGAACAAAAATCTGTGTGGCATGGTTGAACTACTGCATGTGCCATGTTGTACAAACTACGGTTGCCATCCGTTGACCAACTGCTAAATGATAACATGTTGTTATGGTGGAACCACACCGACAAACATCTCGTGGAAAGCTTCACAGTTGCAGTCCAATGCTATTGCAGATAGAGCACATCAAATTGGAATGAGAAACCAGATGCGGTTAGCACATGCGGCACAACAAGGTAAAAAATATGTGGACTAGCAAAACAATAGTGCATTTGCTTTTGTGGAAAGGCATGGGGGAAAATGGATTTGTCACGGTGGTGGCGGAAAACAACAAAAATGCTACCAAGTGACACGTGCACCTAGAATGCATGTTTTGATGCTAAAGGATGTTGGTTGCCATGCATTGGCAATAGTAGCTTCCATGGTTGTTGAACTATAGCGGCCATGCCTAAAAAACTGTAGTTGCCATCCATGGCCAGATGCAGATGTCATGACTTGTTGTATGAATGATATTTTGCCAAATCAGATGCAGTTGCTATATTCCGTTACAATAAACCTGCCATTGAAGCAATGCTTACACACGTACCTTTTTTGCAGGGCCTTCGACTACAATCAACAGCGGCGCGGGGACATCTACTGTGGGAATCTCTGAGCACACGGAAGAAGCATTCCACCAGTCAGTCAACAGTCCTGACACAAACAATGCAGAATCAGTGTCGGAAATGGCAATCGTCCAGCAATGCTGACAAGCACACCTTTGCACACCAGCACAAGCAACACTCAAGCAGATGAAACAACCACCAATGCTGAAGTGAATGATGAAACTGATGATGAAGCACAAGGGGATGAAGAAGATGGGCAATCAGAAATCCCGGTACCTCAGCCACCATATGTTGGGCAAAGATTTGATTCGTTTGAAGATGCCAAGGAATTCTACCAGACATATGCAATGTTCCATGGGTTTGCGGTGAACACCGAATACCATAGGAAAATTAAAAAAACTAACGAGTACAACAGAGGTGAGATAAGGTGCTACAAGGCACGAAGGAACAAGAAGGGGAAAGGTGTTGCCCCTATCGTGCCGGAACGAAAGAGAGGTATCATTGTCAAGACAGAATGCCTTGTCTGGTGTAAGCTAAACGCGGATGGAGTACAGTGGGTGGTCATCGACTATTTTGACGAACACAACCACAAACTCATAAAGAAGTTTGATCTGGTAAAATTTCTGAGTGCCCATAGAGGATTCAGCCCCTCGAGAAGAAATTCGTAAAGTTGCTACATGATTGTAACGTCGGTCCATCAAGAATGGTCCAAATACTGTCCCTGATCCACAGCGGAGATGGTAGACTGAGTAGCATGCCCTACATACCAACAGACATCACAAACGTAAAGGCAAAGTATTGTAAAGAGAGCAGGTTGGCTGACATAGAAGCCACGATAACTTTGAAGAGAAAGCAAAAGCAGATGCTGATTTCTTCTACAGGATAAGATTGGACGATGAGGACCGTGTCAGAAACATGTATTGGGTGGATGGTGCTGCAAGAAGGGCCTACAAACATTTCCGGGACTGCATATCCTTCGACACGACATATCTCACTAATATGTACAAGATGCCCTGCGCTCCATTCATAGGAATAAATAACCACAATCAGTCATTGCAGTTCGGTTGCGGACTCGTTCGGAACAAAGATATGGATGGTTACACTTGGCTGTTCAAAACCTTCTTGGAGTGCATGGATGGATTTGCTCCGATGAACATAATAACAGACCAGGATTTTAGCATGCGTGCAGGCATAGGGGAGGTCTTTCCGTTGGCAGTGCACAGGCACTGCAGGTGGCATATTATTAAAAAGGTCGAGGAGATGCTAGGACCATTTTTTGCTGACCGTCCAGAGCTGCACAAGGCATTCGAGTTATGCGTGGACCACAGCCTGACGGTGGAGGAGTTTGAACGGAGTTGGACGTCTATGATTGAAACATACCAAGTGCAAGACAACGAGACACTTACTGTCCTGTGGGAGAAGCGAATTTACTGGGTGCCGACCTACTTCATGCAGTGCTTCTTCCCATTTCTGCAGACTATGCAACGTAGTGAGGGGTTTAACGCTGTTTTGAAGCGGTACGTGAGCCCTGGCAACTCATTGCTGCAGTTTGCCAAGCAATACACAGCTTTGCAACAGAAAATACCGGGATCTGAGCTACAGCAAGAAGCGAACACCGCACTCAAGCAACCTAAATTGCTAACATATTTGCCAATGGAGAGGTAGATGAGCAAGATATATACCAACAAGATTTTTAACAAGTAAGTTGATTATGTTACCCTCTTGTTTGCACAAAGCATGAAGATAGTAGGTGCCATATAGAATGCAATGCAGTTGCCATCTTTTTTGACTTGCTGATCTATTGAAAATAGCCACTGAATACAGTGTAAGCATCATCTGTAGTTACCATGTGGGTTGAACTGTAGTTGCCATGTGGGTTGAACTATAGTTGCCATGTAGGTTGAACTGTAGTTGCCATGTGGGTTGAACTATAGTTGCCATGTGAAAATGATATGTAGTTGACATGTGGCCCAAAACTTCGTTTGCCATGTTTTATAAACTGCGTTGCCATGTTAAATGAAATTGATTTGCCAATTCAAAATGTTATGCATTTTGCCATGTGAAATTTATCATGCAGTTGCCATATGGAAACAAAAAACACAAGAACAGATGTAGGAAAAAAACAAGATTTCCATGCCATCATTGGTTTTAGATATACGTGTTGCTATGTTACGGCCTACATAAACATGAGGTGCTACAAACATAATATAAGAGTTTAACAAACACGCAAAAACATGCAGATTCCATGAAGAAATAAAGCCTGCCAGCATGTACACGGCTTACCAACTGGACGAACATACGTTCAAGTGTATTCACTATTGGGCATGTAAGATTCAGAACCTGAAGAGCCGGACAAGGGAAGGAACTACTATGTGAAGGCAATGATAAACGAAGACGAATACTACTGTCAATGCTGGAAATTCGAACGCGATGGGATTGTGTACTGTCACATACTGAAAGTAATGGACATGCACGCGGTCACGCGATTGGCTCGCCATTTCATAAGGCGGCGATAGACTTGGGACGCAGACGATGCGTTGGGACCACAAACATTAAATGCAGTTTTGGCTGTGCATGACGAGAGACCGGAGGCAACCATGGAAGCCGTGAGGCATGTTGTGTTAACCAAGAACTATGCTGAACTAATAGATAAAGCATGCAAGAGTGAGGAGACAGCAAGGGTGGCAGAAAAACATAGGAAAGCCCTGAAAAGTGAGCTTGATTAAATCAAAAAGAGGAAGGCTGAAGAAGCCTTACACAGGTTCCCCCGTACCTCAAGTGTGCCTTCGTCCACAGTTCCGTCATCTAAAAACTCAGATGTAGGGTCTGGAACAGCAAGCACGCAAACCCAGGTCAGGAACCCGCTCCGTTCCATCACAAAAGGGCGTCCAAAAGAGATAAGATACAAATCAGGGTTGGAAATTCAAGCAAAACACAACAAAACGAAGAAAGGGGCGGCCAATCCATAAAAGCAATTGTGGAGGATTGTTACTTATGTGCTGGTGACATTTTTTGTAAGGTATATGGTCAGGATTTTAAAAATTCAAGAATGACTGTTGGTTGACAACAGGATGTGAAAGAATTGGCATGTATGCCACGCATGTGCTGCTAAATCTGCCATGCAGCTTCCATCGAATCCGCCATGTGATTTCTACTGAACCTGCCATCGCGCAGATTTTTCGTTTTCAGACCACGCATTTTGTTTCTGTTTTTTGACATGCTGATCTATTGAAAAATGGCAACTGGGTACATTATAAGCATGAAAAAATCGTAGTTGCCATGTGAAATCACCTATAGTTGCCATGTGTAATGAAAATGCAGTTGCCATGTTGAATGATATCTAGTTGACATGTGAGACAAAACTACAGTTGCCACGTTTTATGAACTGCATTTGCCATGTTAAATAAATTGTGTTTGCCATGTTATATGTTATGCAGTTGCCATGTCAAATATCGTGCAGTTGCCATGTCAAAATATCATGCAGTTACCCAAAAAAACAAAAACAGAATGGTTACTTTCACTAACCGTGTCTGATCAACTATATTTTCCATGTTTCAGGCATCATAGACACATTCAAACACCCAACTGGTAGTACCAACCACAAACACATAAATAGTACTAAAACATAAACGTAGCTGCTGTCAATCCTAAGTAGGTTCACATCCACACATATATTACAAATATGTTCAATGCCACTCACACGCCACCACTATATACTGGACTACGAAAGGGTTGCAGTCATAACATAGTATACAGACATAGTTTTAAAAGAATAAGTTGATACCTTACATTCATCAGCCACAGAATGTAAGGTAGGCGTGTGGTATGGAGCACCACGTGATCACTTGTACTTCTTGTTGGCTTTTTTAACAGCTTCCTCTATGAACTCTCGTGCGTTGGCCCGCGTGTTGAAATCTTCAGTCATCAACCAGTTCCATGTGTATATTTTGCGAAGCTCAACGACCATTGCAGCTGTGATGACAGGGACCCGTCGGCCTTCCCACTTAGCAAGGTATTCCAACGTGTGAAACCCGCAGTCATGCCTATAAAAGAAAAAGAATCAGGTCAACTCGATAGAACAGAAAAAATCATAAACTTTGATGCACAGGAGACAAAAGGGTTTAGGATTGGTGCGGAGGGCACATGAAAAAAGATAGTAATTACCGGTTTCCTTGCTTCGTAGTCGGGACATACTCGATTGGAAAATGATTGATCTGGACCCTTGAGTTTTTGTAGTGATTGGTCCATGTCTCTTTGAGGTTGTTGATGAAGAATTCAGCATGTGTAGTAAGGTCTGTATCAGCTTCTGAACGCATTGAATCGAGCACCTCAAATCGTTGGTTCTTTAGGTCAAGGCAAATCGCGTAGTGATGACCACACTTGTCATGTGGGTCATGTGGTGCAAGCTCCTGGAACATGGGAAACAGTACCTGCAAGTAAAAATAAAAGGAAAAGAAAAAGCAGATTTCACATCAAAAACAGGAATGATGTAGTTGGAAAAATGATTATGTAAAGATACTGCCGGATGCAGTAAGAGGTACATGAATGACAAAGCAGCAAGTGACCAAATATACACCCATAGAGAATGTTTATTTGCCATGTGTAATTAAAAGAAGTTGCATCCATGTATGAACAAAGTTGCCCAGTATTTTAATTCAAGTTGTCACATAATTTGCATTAGGAAATAGTCAAACTTAGTTTGCATGGCAGCTGTTGCCACATGAAACATCTGTCACAAAACAATATGTAGACAAAAGTGTGAAGCATAGCTACTAACAAAACATAGCATGGGAAAAAAGATGTGCAAACAAGAAGGAACACTCACGCATTTCTTCAGTGTAAGCTTGAAATCACCATGTGTGGCAAAATTCTTCCTCGGGATTTTATGGTGGTAGTCACCATCCCATATTTTGCAGGTCACACTGTACTGCATGATCGTTTTGTCGGGACCAATATCCATATGCCTGTTGATGAAGTCAATCCCACACGCAACTACATTCTTTGACATTTTGCCAAGTGACCTCACAGACTTGGCAAGATCATCCAGGTCGATGTACGTCGAATCACATTGTATGACTTTGATTTTGTCCAAACATGAGCTGTATGAAAATGATATAACATGAAAGAATCATGTCTACTAATTAAAATAAAAAATAAAATGTAAACAAAGCATGGCTGGAATAGCAAAGGAAAAAATAAGAGAAAAGCAAGTGAGGGGTTATGTGGTCTAGACGTTACAGTTTTAGCTCCTTCATGTGCTTGCTGTTGGACCTCGCGTTTCCAAAACGCTTGACAATATCATACAGCTAGTTCTGCTCCTTTGTGGCCTTGACTTCGGGCTCATAGTCATCCGCAGGAGGTGCGTGAACTACCCTATGCCACCTCACAGATCCAGGGGTGGCACTTCTAATGGTATCTTCGGATACCGACTCAGCAGGCACGTTAACACTTGATTGCCCCTTACCCCATGAGGACCTCCTATTCAATGCTTCATCCTCAATCCTGCAGTAAGCGGCATCAAGTGATGTCGAAATCTCATCAGGGGTGGCTGCAAGGATCAAAACAGTGGGTTAGGATACTTGGAAACAAACAAGTTATTGTGAAAAAAAGGATGCAGAATATGAAATGTAGGTCAAAAAATAGTGAGTTGCCATGTAGAGACAACTCCAGTTGCCTTGTGTAGTGCACTATAGTTGCCATATGGCAACAACTACAGTTGCCATGTGGCAACAACTAGAATTGCCAAGTACATTGAACTGAAGTTGCCATGTTGCAACAACTCAAGTTGCCATGTGTTTGGCGAATGGAATTGCAACATGGCAACAAACTGTAGGTGCCATGATGCAGCAACTCCAGCTGTCATGTGCATCAGATCAGATTTGCCATCACCAATGAAAAAATAAAAAAAGCTTGTGACAAATGTCAGACTAAAAAAATGTAGAAACCAAAATGATAAACATGCAAAAAATTACCTTGAACTATCGACTCTGCAAACTTCACGGCCTTCCTGCCCTGAGCCATTGGTTGCGCCATCATTGGGGCATGCCTGCCGGGAAAGCAAAGGCAACTGGCAGATGATCTTGTGCCACTGGTTCATCTTGACTGCGGTCGTTGCCAAGGCTACAGCTCGGTAGGGTGAAGGCCATTGGGTGCCTCTCCTCCCTACCAGCCGGACCGCGAACGAGTTGTCCGGCAGAATGCAGTGGTGACAGATTAACAAACATTTCTGCCTCATTTGTTGTAGTATCATCAGGCTTATTAGTAGGGTGGGGCGTGCTGCCAGCGGTATCATCCACAACTTTCTTGCCAATCTTCTTGTTTGGGTTGTACGGGACACCAATGTTGACCGGGAGCTTAGAAGTGCGCAGATTTAAGCTGGGGTTATCCACGGTGGTGAGTGACGTAGTCTGCTCCGGACGTTCACCTCCGTCAGTTGTGCCAGGCATGCTGCGTGCCTCGGTTGTACCCCGGACTTACGTTTTCGCCATAACATTGCTTTTAGCATGTGGCGGGAACAGTGTGGAAGCAGGCACATAACCAGAGTCATCTCTGCTGCTCCTAGCTACATCTGGTGCATTGGGTATGTCTGCAGGTTGCTTGCGGGGGCTACGATGCCTAGATGGAAGACCAGCTCATGCAATGGTCACCATAGTAACCTCTGGGCCACCGGAAGCTGGAGCTGTTGTGCCATGAGTCTCACCTGTGGATGGCATCTCATTCTAAATTGTCGCCGCAACCCCTTCTTTTGTGGACGCATAAGTACCAGCAGCCACACGCTTGGAATCTGTATCAGATGAGCGGGAATCTTCCTTGCCTAGGTTGATATCGGGAGCATCCAGTTCAGCACTTGCTAATCGGGTGGTAGGGGTCACAGTTGCATCCCTCATTGCCAGCAGAGTGGGAAATATCTCAGTAGTCTTGGCAGATACTGACTCATCACTCCCAGATGTACGGATGCCTGTTGTTGTAGCCTGCACATCTGCAACCGGCGGAGATGGTAGGCCGCTTGCATCAGATCTGGTGGGAACAGTGGACAGTGCAGCAGCAGTTTTCTCGACTGGCGCCTCATGAACATCTGAGTTGCCACTTGTCGACAGCTTTGAATGAATACGTTTGAGTGGGTCTCTACGGTTCTTCTTGGTCATGTGTGTAGTAGTCTTCTTCACCCTGCAAGAAAGCGCATGAAGAGTATGAAAATTTGAACAAAAATAGTTGCGATGGTAGTCATATTTAAAAATGGTAAAAATGTGTGATGTGCCAGAGCTGCCACTTGAGAACAAGGTATGGATGAGCACACAAGACAAAATGTTGGGGGGTAGAAGCCAGTGGATAGCTCCTAGTTGCCATATGAGTGGGATAAGAATTTCCATGTGACCTAGTTAGCAATTGCCATGGAGTACAAACAGGAGTTGCCATGCACCCGAAACGCCCCCCTCTAAAGCGAAATAAGTTAAGCCCAAGCCCATAACTCAAAAATGACTTATTTACATCTTATATGGCTTATTTTGACAATAAGCTCTGAAAAGGCGGTATAGAACTCGCCCTTAACCTGCAATTCAATTGTGCGTGCAATGATGAATCACTCCTGCCTGCTATAGTGTACATTTAGGCATCATCATACATGGCATAACCTAATACATGTGCATTTCATTATAAAATCTGAAATATGCAATGTTTATGTTAGTGCATATGTTGCATATGATGTTTAAATGCCCCTTAAATCTGGTTAGTCAAGTGATGGTCTTTAAGCCTCCTTCTATGCTTCTTTTCTTGATATGTAAGATTTGCTCACACATCTGTTCAATTGCTTGTTTGTATCAGCCAGCCATACTAGGACTGTTTGCTTTGATTACTTGCTGTTCTTGACCTAACATAGCTTGTCAACGATTTAAACACTAACGGCTGCTTTAGTGGGGGCTTGTATAACTCATAGGTGACATAAAGCCTTGGCTATACACTAAAGTAGGCTCTCCAAGAGTACCTGGAGATCCAGTTTGAAGGTATGCCCAGTTTTTACATAGTGCACACATAGTAAATGCTCATTTCATTGTGTGCAAGAGATGTGGCATGTTTCATTATGTGTTGTCATTTTTTTATAATATCATCCTTTTTTGTTGTTCACAAACTAGAAAGTATGCATATTATGCTCATTTAATTGTGTGCAAGAGATGTGGCATGTTTCATTATGTGGTGTTGTTTTGTTATAATATCATCCTTTATTTTGTTCACAGACCAGAAAGTATGCATATTTATCTTCCAAGGAGACCAGTAACTAGTTTGTGTCACCTTGTAGAGGGGTTGCAATGAAGATAAGATTGAGGATTTCCAAGTACAAGATGTTAGGAAGGAGCCTTGCGAGAGAAGAAGGAGCAGCACTGAGCTTGTTCAACCAGTTAAGGTAAGTCACACTGTATTACAATTACCAGGACATCCTATTGGTCCGACATTGTGCTTGCGTAGGGTTCTTCACCTGTAACCCAGTCATTGGGCCATTGATTAAAACCACTCCACTCACTACTATATGATGTTCTAAAAATTTTGTAACTCAGATGTATGTAAACACATTTTAATGTGTCTGTTCACTCATTATGGAGTCTACTTTTAAATATCTAAAACATCTTATAGTAGTGAATAGTGTGAAACTGCTTCCTGGCATGGTAGAGTTGTCGATGTCATAAATGTCATAACCAAACGCATATTCACATCATTAGCCTCCCTATCATTACTAGGATACCGATTACATACTAGTCGAGATACTTAATGGGGGGGCAAACAATATTACATTACTTGTTCCTTTATATAGTAAATGTAGCTAGGCCATGGATGTTATTGAGGCGTGCATGTATGCTTGCTGCCAACTCAACAGTTCAATTGCTTGTTTGTTTCAAGCATAGTTAAATTGCTCTTTTCAGTTGCTTTATTTGTCCTCGGTTAATGAGATGCCCAAACAATGATGCCTGATGTTGGGCACTTGTATAACTATTAGTTGACATGATTGAAGGCCTTACTGTTTAATTACTCTGGCGAAGTGTGCCTGAAGCTTTGAAGTCTATTAACCAACTATTACTGCATGAGGCTCACAATCTAGTTTATACTAGGCTAATGATTGCATAGTTTTGGTTGGTGTAGTAGGTTTGTATGAATCCCTCTGCTGTTCATTATGCTCCCTAAGATTTTAATTGAGCTACAGAATGGCCAATTATTGCTTATACGCAATGTGCTGTCTAAATTTGTAACATGTCTGTGTTTTGGATTTGCCCCAACATCATGCTCCTCTGGTGAGCTAAGAGAGATTTCTTTGTGCGTGCTGCACATGCTACCATTTTTACAATTTTTAAAATATCACCTGCTTATGCTTCACGACGTGTAACATTATTGTTAGTCCTGTTTTGCCATGTCAAAAATAGTCTGTCTTGCTTGATTCACTGTTGTAACTATATTTTTGCCCTAGTCATGTGTACTTACAGAAACATTTCAGGATGAAGTGATGTAGCGACCAGACCTCAACCAGTCTGATCTCTGTGCATCAGTGTCATCTCTGGATCGGTAATGCTGACATGCACAGTACTTGAAGGATTTATAACAGAGTAGCAATCACACACTTATTACATAGAATGTCTCAAAAGAGAACTTATTACAATAAATATGGCTTAAGGCCATCTAATGTCGATAACAACAGAAGGCTTGGAAGATAAAGTGAGTCCATCAACTCCAACGGCATCACTGAGTGAAAGATCACGACCTAAGGCGCCTTACTCGTCATCTAAAAAGTCTGCAACATGAACATTGCAGCCCGAAAATGGGTCAACACATGGAATATGCTGGCAATGTAACACAAGAGAGTAATGAACAGAATAATGCTATCACTACATGCCTATATGGCTGGTGGAAAGCATCTATGGTCACAATTGTGCATAAAGCCAATTTTTCCCTACAACAAAGGAATAAATTTTATTTAACTATCATGGTGGTTGTTAAACATTGAGAAGGCAATCCCCCTCTCAATCCCAATTAAGCATCATTAGTAACCCAAACAAATTATATTAAGAGTGATGAGATCCACATGATAATCCAAGAACTAGATACTCAAAATGTCCATAACCGGGGACACGGCTAACCATGATTAGTTTGTACACTCTGCAGAGGTTTGCGCACTTTTCCCCACAAGAGTAGAATACATCCATGGTCGGAGAATCGAGACACAGTCTTTCTGAAACAATAACTCTTTACTCCGGGTGGATAGTTACACCCAAAACCCGCATATTAAACAGATCCTAATCATGCAATTGTTCAGGGATTGATCCAATGCAATAAAACTGGGTAGTAAAGAGGTATGATCAAAGTGTTACTTGCCTTGCTAATGATCCGTGAAACCTAGAGACTCGTAGTAGCACGATTCGCACTCCGGGTACTCTAGTGCAAACAAACAAGCATACAATAAGCACTCAACTAGAAGCACAGGTAAAACTCAAATAAGAGATCTAACCAGAAAGTTCAACTTAAGAACTCCGGTTTGCAAAAAGAATCAAATCAAACGAAAAAACGAAACTCAAACTGCAAAAGAAACAATCTTCATTTACTAATCTGGACTTAAGTCAAATTTTACAATAGCAAAAACTTGTTTAAGTTGGTTAAACAGAAAGAGGGTTTCGAGAAGAAACTCTAGGCGCTTGAATCACCTGATTTTCATAAACGAGCGAAAAGATAAACTAAAACGAAAATCATGGCAGAAATCGCGATCACAAATAATCTCGGATAAACCCTAGAAAAAGAAAACTGACGAACAGGCTAACGAACGAAAGTTCGTTGTCTGCGGCTAAACAGTGAACAGCGTTCGTTAAGCGAACGAGCGGACGCTCGCTAAATAAATAAACCAGAAAAACCGACTGATCTAAACAAAAAAAACTAGGTTTTTCAAAAAATATCGAATCGGTTTTTCTCAAAAAAATGACTAACCCCGGGGGCGGCTTTGGGTTCCTCCGGCGAGGTCCGGCGGCGGCGGGGCTCCAGCGAGGCGTCAGTGGGGTGGGGCGGCGGCGGCGTG
>NC_041391.1:297374862-297388767 GCF_002162155.2 Triticum dicoccoides | reverse complement strand
GTCACGGGTGGCGGCTGCGGCGACGGCTCGGCGGCGCAGGCGGTGGTGTTGGGGCCGGCTTTGGCGGCTGTGGCTGCGGCTCGGGGTGGGGCGGAAGTGGCAGTGAGGCGGGGTATTTAAAGAGACGGGGGCGTCCAACTTGGCGGAGGGGGCACCCCCGGGCATCGGCGGCGGCGCTGCCCGGACTCCGGCCGGAGTCCGGCTCGGCCGCGCTCGGGCGAGGAGGCGGCGCACGTGGGCCGGCTGGGCCTTCGGCCCAGTTCGGTCCACGGGGAGAACTTTTAAAAAAAATCCACCGAAACTTAAATAAATCCTAGAAAAATAAATAAAAATCTAAAAATGCCAAAACAAATGTTCACCGCCTAAATAAAATATCTAAAAATGAACATTTTCTTGGCCGAAAAAAGCAACTTTTGAAAACGTGCAATTTTTTCTAATTCAAATAAAATTGCAATAAACTCCAAAAAAATAAATTGATTTTAATATTTTTCCTCTAATATTTCCTTTATATTGGAGAAGTCATTTTATCTCCACTCATATATTTTTATTATAGAAATATTAGGAATGAAAAATACTTAAAACCAGTTGATCCTCTTTTCAAAATTTGAGAAAACTCAAATATGAAAATAACGAAATTCCCAACTCTCTTTGTGGGTCCTTGAGTTGTGTAGAATTTCTATGATCAAGCCAAAATGCAATAAAATATGCTATGCAAATGATGATCTAAGGTATAACGTTGCAAATCGAAAATTTGGGATGTTACAAGTGACATCAACAGAAAGATCTGCGAGCAGTGCGGCATGCCCGTTACCAAATGATTATGGATTGGAATTGGAATGTGCTGATGTTTTTGAGCATTAACTAGAGGTGGCAAGACAACGTGTAGAAGATTCTGAACGTGCAATCAACAAGTTGAGACTGGACTTGCAGGTATTAGATCCAGGAGTAAAGGAAATGAAATGAGAGACTGAGGTAACCATGAAGGAATTGGAGATTTTGCAGACTGGAATTTGTGCTATCTGAATCCGGCCAATCCTATTTTCTGAAGAGATTATAGTTCAAATGGTAAGATATGTTGATGCGCGTCCATGATGCACGAGCTGTATTTGCCCAGTGTATGTAATTTGATATTTGTGTATGATTTATTATCACTGGTGCCGAACCATAATGCCAAGTGGGTATAATCGGTTGTAATTTCTTTATTGCATAGTTAGGATTATTCTACGTTTCTATGCCTTGGTCTCTTTATTGTATAGTGTATGTTTTTTTAGAGGTGATAGTATAGAGTAGGATAAATCTTTGAATATGCTATATCGTTCAAACGGGGGCCAACTCGCCCAAATGTTGTAGTGACCATGGCCCTCCATGGGCCATCTACGGGACATCTGATCCATGGCCTTCTATGGTCGTCGGATCCGTGAGCCTTCTATGGGCCGTCAGATCTGTGGGCCTTCTATGGGCCGTCGGATCCGTCGGCCCACTGATCCATGGGCCTTCTACGGGCCGACGGATCCATGGGCCTTCTACGGGTCATATAATCGTTTCGCCAAACATGGGTCGTATCATTCGTGGACCAATAACGGACCGACAAATGGGCCATAAACGGGCTAGAGTGGAAGTCTTGTGTTTTATGGCCCAACCATAACGGGTCGTTAGTAGGTCGTATTTGATGACGCTATGAAAACAACCCAATAGGTTAGCGGGCCACAAATAGGCTGACTGTAACCACGGGCTGAATTTGGCCCACAAGTAGGAAAGGCCAGTAATGGGCTGTAAGTAACCGAATGCTGGAAATGAGCCCAATAATAAATGGGCCCTGAGAAGGCCAAAAGGTAACACGGGCTGCAAACGGCCCAATGGAATAATGGGCCGCTAATGGGTATAAAGCGATACACTGTTCATTAAGGGCCGGTTTCACCATAGACCATTAATGGGCCAAGAGTTACAAAGGGACTCATATGGGCCGAAAGACGTCATTGGCCATACATGGGCCGAAAGTTACAACCAGCTGGAATCATATTGGATGGACCAGATGATGCTACTGGGCCTAATTCTTGTAGGCCATAACAGGCCATGAGTTAGCGGGCTATAAATGGGCTATATGCAAACATGCCATTAAAAGGCTTTTCATGGGCCGGTCCGCTACCTTTTGACCAAGTCAAACGGGTCGGCCTTTTCACCGGAATGGGCCTCTATTGGTCGTGCCATGTGTCGATGTATCATAGGCGCCTTTCGTCCAATGAGTGGATGACAGCTATCCCAATGGTGAGCCGACACGTGGTTCCTTCAGCCAATGAGAAATTTACACGTGGAAAATCCCTATTGGTCGTGGCTGTTAGCAGGTTATCGGATCCAAAATCGGACCCGATAGCTTAACGTCAACCCATTACGGTAGATGCCACATGTCGGTCACCCTTGATGAAAGCACTTCCATGACGCGCGATTTATCATCATGGAAGTGGACACTTCCGTGATGATAATTTGGTAATATCATGGAACACTTCTACAATAGCACAGGTATGACTATCTTGATTCTATCATAAAATCGTCATGGATGTACATGCATGACAGAAACGTGACCTACTGTGACAAACACATATCATCACAGAAGTGTATTTTTTGTAGTGGTAGATGGTGTTATTAGATGTTGTGTACCTGAGCATGAACACGAACAACTCCTACGCAAGTGTCACTCTGAGGCTTATGGACGACACCATGCAGGTGATAGAACTGCACACAAGGTATTACAATCTGGTTTTTATTGGCCTCCTCTTTTCAAGGATGCTCGTAAGTTTGTCTTGTCTTGTGATGAATGCCAAAGGATTGTTAATATTAGTAAACGTTAGGAAATTCCTATGAATTATTCACTTGTTATTGAACCATTTGATGTTTGGGGATTTGATTATATGGGACCTTTTCGTCCCTCTAATGGGTATACACATATTTTGGTTGTTGTTGATTACGTTACTAAGTGGGTAGAAGCTATTCCAACTAGTAGTGTTGATCATAACACCTTCATTAAAATGCTGAAAGAAGTTATTTTCCTGAGATTTGGTGTCCCTAGATATTTTATGACTGATGGTGGTTCACACTTTATTCATGGTGCTTTTCGTAAATTGCTTGCTAAGTATGATGTTAACCATAGAATTGCATCACGTTATCATCCTCAGTCTAGTGGTCAAGTGGAATTAAGTAATAGAGAAATAAAATTGATCTTTCAAAAGAATGTTAATAGATCTAGGAAGAATTGATCTAAGAAATTTGATGATGCATTATGGGCTTATAGAATTGCTTATAAAAACCCTATGGGTATTTCTCCGTATAAAATGTTTTATGGAAAAGCATGTCACTTACCTCTTGAACTAGAACATAAAGATTATTGGGCAATTAAAGAGCTCAACTATAATTTTAGACTTGCCGGTGAGAAGAGGTTGTTTGACATTAGCTCTCTTGATGAATGGAGAACCCAAGGCTATGAAAGTGCCAAATTGTTTAAATAAAAAGTGAAAAGATGGCATGACAAAAGGATACAAAAGCGTGAATTCAATGTAGGTGACCATGTCTTGCTATACAACTCTCGGTTAAGATTTCTTGCAGGAAAACTTCTCTCTAAATGGGAAGGTCCTTACATTGTTGAGGAGGTTTACCGTTCCGGTGCCATCAAGATCAACAACGCCGAAGGCAATAACCCGAAGGTGGTAAATGGGCAAAGGATCAAACATTATATCTCAGGTACTCCCACAAATGTCGAAACCAATATTATTAATACTATAACACCGGAGGAGTACATAAGGGAGACCTACCAAAACATTTCAAACTCCGAAAAGGAATAGGTATGTGGTACGGTAAGCAAACCGACTCCAAAACTTTCCCAGTAGCAATTTTACTCCATTTTGGAATACTTTCAAAAATTAGGAAAATAAAAAGTAGTCTGAAAAGTGCACGAGGAGGCGACAAGCCGTGGGGGCGCGCCCTACCCCCCTGGGCGCGCCTCCCAGGCTTGTGGCCACCTCGTGTACCCTCAGGACTCCATTTTCTTGCACAATACTTCTTTTGGTCGGTAAAAATTCATTATATAATCTCCCAAAGTTTTTGACCACCGTACCACGGCAATATCTCCTGTTTTCATTTTGAGCTGTTTTCTACCAGAGTTTTCAAGGCCAGGCATCATGTCTTCCGCCTCCTCCAACAATGTGGAGGACGATGCTTGGCTCATGAAGTTGGAACTCAGGAGGGCGGAGGCCGAGGAAGTCACGATGGAAGAAGATCATGGGGATTCGCTTGAGGTCTACCCTCCTGCTTCAGAGAGAGGCACCCTGGCTGGCATCTCCACTATTCCCGACCCCCATCAAGTAGTAGGAACTACAAGCAACCATGAAGGCCAACAGACACAAGAAGGGCTTCCCCCTAGGAGGCCCTTAAACATGTTACATTGGAACAACTTTCATAATTTGGTTCATAATTATGGAGTGGAGAATACTCCTCGAACACATATACTATCCAATTGGGATATATCCCGTCCAAGTGAAAGTGGCGTAGGGAAAAACTCATGGTGGCCAGAAAACAAGCATCTTTTAGAGGAGATTCAGAAGAATGCAATTATGCTTCAATGTGTACTCCGAGAATTGCAGGATCTAAAGGATAGCTTAATCAAGCCTACAACATCATCAACTCCGTCATCATCACTTCCGAAGAAAGAGATCTAAATACATGGGTATAGGCACTCCCCTTGGCGACTACCAATGTTGGGGGAGGTGCCCCGACATCGTATCACCATCACACATGTACCTTTATCCTTTTTCTTAGTTCGATCCTTTCGGTCATATCTTGATCTAGTAGAATAAAGTTTTTAGTGTGATTTAGTCTTTGAGCTTTGCTTTGTGATCTATCTATGTAACTGAGTACATGAGTTATATAATAAAGATTAGTGTTGAGTTGAGGGCTTTAATTTCTTGCTATGATCTTGAGGGAAAAGAAAAAGAAAGAATAAAAAGAAAAAAGATTATATAATGATCTTATGGAGAGTGATGACTTCACATATAATAAGTATGTTGATTGAAACTTGTTGTGAGTTGACAAACATAGTGTTGGTCATTGTTGCAATTAAAAGGAAGTAATAAAGAAAGAGAGGTTCACATATAAATATATTATCTTGGGCATCTTTTATGATTGTGAGCACTCATTAAAATATTATATGCTAAGAAGTTGATGTTGGACAAGGAAGACAACATAATGAGTTATGTTTGCTTATTTCCAAATAGAAGTTATATTGTCATGGATCCTCTAACATGTGACACATGCTTCCACCTTATACTATCCAAAAATTCCGCACCAAGTAGAGATACTACGTGTGCATCCAAACACCATTAACCCAATTTTGCCATGAGAGTCCACTATACCTACCTATGGATTGAGTAAGATCCTTCCAGTTGTCATCAGTGCAAGCAATAAAAATTGCTCCTTAAATATGTATGATCTATTAGTGTGAGGAAAATAAGCTTTATACAAAATTCTGATATAGAAGAAATAAAAGCGACAGACTACATAATAAAGTTCTTTATCACAAGAGGCAATATAAAGTGATGTTCCTTTGCATTAAGATTTTGTGCATCCAACCAAAAAGCGCATGACAAGCTCTGCTTCCCTCTGCGAAGGGCCAATCTTTTACTTCTTAGTATGTACCTTTATGAAAGAGTCATGGTGACCTACACCACTTCTTATATTCACCTTTTTTTATTGGCAAGCATCATGTGTTGGGGAAAGATCTAGACAAATATATCCACTCGGATGTAGGTGAGCAGGAGGTATTATTGTTGACATTACCCTTGAGGTAAATAGTTGGGAGGCGAAAATATAAGCTCTTATCTTTCTCTGTGTCTGATTGAAGCTTTGATCTCATAAGTACCGAGTGAATGTTAGCAATTATAAAATACTAAAAGACACTTGAGTATGTGGATTTGCTAGACAAGCTCTTAGATTGACTCTTTCCAATGTTATGATAAGTTGCAATTGCTTCAATGACTGAGATTATAGTTTGTTGGTTTTCAATGGAGTTCTTGATTCATACTTTATCTTGTGAATGAATTGTCACGTTAGCATAAGAAATTATATGCCAATATATGTTGGTGTTCTAAAGATGATCATGATGCCTTCATGTCCGTATATTATTTTATCGACACCTCTATCTCTAAACATGTGGACATGATTATTGATTTCGGCATTTGCTTGAGGACAAGCGAGGTCTAAGCTTGGGGGAGTTGATACGTCCATTTTGCATCATGCTTTTATATTGATGTTTATTGCATTATGGGCTGTCATTACACATTATGGTACAATACATATGCCTTTTCTCTCTTATTTTACAAGATAAGAAGAGGGAGAATGCCGGCAACTGGAATTGTGGACCGGAAAAGGAGTAAATCTAAGAGACCTATTCTGCACAACTCCAAAAGTCCTGAAAATTTACGGAGAATTATTTTGAAATATATTAAAAAGATATTGGGCGAAGAAAATACCAGAGGGGATCCACCAGGAGGCCACAAGCCTGGGGGCGCCCCCTAGGGCTTGTGGGCCCCCTGTCTGGCCTTCGGTGCCCCTCTTCTGCTATATGATGTGTTTTGACCTGGAAAAAATTTAGAAGGAAGCTTTCGGGACGAAGCGCCACTGTCTCGAGGCGGAACTTGGGCAGAACCAATCCAGGGCTCCGGCGGAACTGTTTTGTCGGGGAAACTTCCCTCCTGGAGGGGGAAATCGAAGCCATTATCATCACCAACGATCCTCTCATCGAGAGGGGGTCAATCTCCATCAACATCTTCACTAGCACCATCTCCTCTCAAACCCTAGTTCATCTCTTGTATCCGATCTTTGTCTTAGAACCTTAGATTGGTACCTGTAGGTTGCTAGTAGTGTTGATTACTCCTCGTAGTTGATGCTAGTTGGTTTATCCGATGGAAGATCATATGTTCAGATCCTTGATGCTATTAAATACTCCTTTTATTTTGAACATGAATATGCTTTGTGAGTAGTTACGCTTGTTCTTGAGGACATGGTAGAATTTTTGTTATAAGTAATCATGTGGATTTGGTATTCGTTCGATATTTTTGATGAGATGTATGTTGTCTTTCCTCTAGTGGTGTTATGCGATCGTCGACTACATGACACTTCACCATTGTTTGGGCCTAGGGGAAGGCATTGGGAAGTAATAAGTAGTTGATGGGTTGCTAGAGTGATAGAAGCTTAAACCCTAGTTCATGTGTTGCTTCATAAGGGGCTTATTTGGATCCACCTGTTTCATGCTATGGTTAGATTTATCTTAATTCTTCTTTCGTAGTTGCGGATGCTTGCAAGAGGGGTTAATCATAAGTGGGAGGTTTGTCCAAGTAAGGACAGCACCCAAGCACCGGTCCACCCACCTATCAAATTATCAGAGTAACGAACGTGAATCATATGAGCATGATGAAAACTAACTTGATAGTGATTCCCATGTGTCCTCGGGAGCGCTTTGCTTTATATAAGAGTTTAACCAGGTTTTTCCATTGCTATAAAGAGGATTGGACCACCTTGCTACACCTTTGTTACACTTGTTACTTGTTACCCTTTACAAATTATCTTATCACGAAACTATCTGTTACCTATAATTTCAGTGCTTGCAGAGAATACCTTGTTGAAAACTGCTTGTCATTTCCTTCTGCTCCTTGTTGGGTTTGACACTCTTACTTATCGAAAGGACTAAGATAGATCCCCTATACTTGTGGGTCATCAGTGCGGGAGGCCACCGAGGCGAGCACAACCCACTAGGGTGCGCCTGGAGCCCCAGACGCGCCCAGGTGGGTTGTGCCCCCCTCGGGGCACCCCTTTGGTACTTCTTTGGCCCAAGTTGTTCCTTCTGGTCCATAAAAACTCTTTAAAAATTTCCGCTGCGTTTGGACTCTATTTGGTACCAATATTCTATGAAGTAAAAAACAAGCAAAAAATAGCAACTGGCACTAGGCACTATGTCGATAGGTTAGTCCCAAAAAATGATATAAAGTTGCTACAAAATGATTGTATAACATCCAAGAACAATAATATAATAGCATGGAACAATCAAAGTTTATAGATATGTTGGAGATGTATCACCCATCAGCACGGCGGAAGTCCCTGCGGTCTGATAAGACGAAAACATGGAAATGTCACCGCATACATGTACATTAGCACCCGTGTCAATCAAACAATCTGGAGAATGACACTGAAAGAATAGTGGGAAATATACCATACCCAGCATCCTTCATCTCAGTGTCCCCAATGAAAACATTAGTGGTATTTTTGCCTTTCCCTTGTTGGCGCTTGTCATAACGGTTAGGGCAACTAGGATCCCAATGATCAGGATCTCTGCACACATGACAAACGCCTTTCTTCTTGTCATTCTAATTCTTGAAGTGGTGTGACCTACATCCTTGTTCTTCCTATAAAACTTTGCTTTACCATCAAACTTGCCATTGTTCTTGAACTTGTGGGGTTGGAAGTTTTTCTTCTCTACCAAATTGTCACTAGATCCTCCCTCAATACCTCGAGCACGTGTGTCTTTTTCTCTCGCCTTTTCTTCGACACCAAGAGTACCAATGATATATGGAACGGAAAACTCCTGACTCTTGTGTTTCAAAGAGGTAGCAAAGTTCCTCCATGAGAGAGGAAGCTTAGTGATGATGCTGCTTAAGTTCTCTAGCAAATGACTGTATCTCCTGAGCTTGCTCAACACGGAGCGCTTATAAGTCCTCCTGTAGTCAATGAATTGTTCCATGATATACAACTCAGTGTCGGCATCCGAGACCCCAAACTTGGCCTCGAGTGTGTCCCGCATATCTTTTCCATTATCAATTGACGCATAAGCATCAACTATATTTTCACCAAGAACACTCAAGAGAGCAGCCTTAAACAGGGTATCCATTTTCTGAAAAGCTTGTTCCTATTGAGGATCAAGATCTCCTTCAGGTTTGCCAAGAGTGGCATCATAGCAACTCATGGTTTGAAACCATAAGCCTACTCTCACGCGTCACCTCTTATAGTGCACACCCTCAAACATAGGAGGCCCCATGGATGCAGCAAAACCACTTGGGGTAAATTGCCTATAATAAGTTTTTTGATTGTTGGAACTATGAGCAATTAACCATATGATTTTATTAACAGAAGTAGTGGATAAAACATGAATATTATAGTAGAGATGAAACAAGTCACGTAATCTAGCAGAATGAAGGCAAATAGCATTTGTACATGTGAACTAGAACAGAACATATGTAGAACAGAGGGTAGAGCAAGAAAGGCTAGAGCAAGAAACTATAGCAAGATCTTAAACAGAGAGAACACAAAGACGTACGGAGCAGCAACAGATGCACCGGTCTTGGGGTCGGTGTCCTTGCTAGTCATGTCGTTAAAGAGGTTGTCAACGTCGGGGAAGAAGTCGTCTTTGGGGAAGTGGTCGTCGATGTCCGGAGCGGCCGTGATGAACCCGTCAGTAGTCGCGCAGAGTGCTCCCAAAAAACCTTATCTCCCTTCTCCTGTACAGGACTCAAAGAGGTGGGGTTTCGGAGGCCTACTGTCCCGACCTGCGGTGAACGCCACAAGTCAGGATGGGGAAGATCGTAGCAGTAGCTCAGTGCTGAGGAACTCGATGGCGAGAGGAAGATGATGTTCTGATGTGTCTCTCTGGAGAGGAGCGACCTCTCTTTTATAGGCACAGGAGAAGGAGGCGAGAGGGCAGCAACGGAAGGTGAAACAAAGAGAGGGAAACGAAACAAACAGTGATTGCTTGCATCTGCATTGGTATTTCCCCGAAGAGGAGAGATGATGCAATACATAAAAGGTAAGTATTTCCATCGGTTATGAAACAAAGGTCATCAATCATGTACGAGGATCCACCCACACTATGTAAATAGCACCTGCACACTAATAACAAATACTGGCAACCCAACGCGTAAGCGGTGTTGCCAATCCCTCCTCGGTATTGAGATAGATTAAATTGTATGAGATTTGATAAATAGATCTAACAAAAACACAAAATAAAATAAATAAAGAAAAAGTGCAGCACGCTATTTTTGGGTTTTAAATATGATGGGAATAGACTCAGGGGCCGTAGATTTCACTAGAGGCTTCTCTCAAGAAAATAGCACACAGTGGGTAAACAAATTACTGTTAGGCAATTGACAGAAGAGCAAATAATTATGACAATATCCAAGGCAATGATCATGTATATAGGCATCACGTCCAAGATTAGTAGACTGACTCCTGCCTGCATCTAGTACTATTACTCCACACATCGGCCGCTATCCGGCATGCATCTAGTGTATTAAGTTCATGAAGAAACTGAGTAATGCAATAAGAACGATGACATGATGTAGACAACATCTATTCATGTAGGAATAGACCCCATCTTTTTATCCTTAATGGCAATGATACATGTGTGCCATGTCTTCTTCAGTCACTGAGATTGAGCACCGCAAGATCAAACCCATCACAAAGCACCTCTTCCCATGGCAAGAAAAATCAATCTATTTGGCCAAACCAAACTAAAGTTTTGGAGAAGAAATACGAGGCTATAAAAATCATGCATAAGAGAGTTCAACAAAGACTCGAATAATATTCATGGATAGATCTGATCGTAAAATCACAATTCATCGGATCCCAACAAACACACTGCAAAACTTCATTGCATCAAATAGATATCCTAGAACATCGAGGAGAACATTGTATTGAAGATCAAAAAGAGAGAAGAAGCCATCTAGCTACTACCTACAGACCTGTGGGTCTATGGTAAACTACTCACGCATCCTCAGAGGGGCAAGGGTGATAATGAAGAACCCCTCCATGATCTTTGACCCCTCGGGCAAAGTGCCGGAAAAGGCCTCTAGATTGGATCTCGTGGTTCTGGAACTTGCGGCAGCTAAAACTGTTTTCTCTTGACTCCCCTAGGGTTTCAAGGATTTTAAAGTATTTATAGAGATGATAGTCGGTGGAGGGGTGCATGTGGGCCCCACTACCCACCATGGCGCGCCAGGGGCCTCTTGCGCGCCCTGGTGCCTAGTGGGCCCCACAGGGCCCATCTGGTGCACTTCTTGGGCCTCCTGGGTGTTTTTTGGGCAGAAAAAACTCTCCATAAAGTTTTGTGGCATTTGGACTCCATTTGGTATTGATATTCTGCGAAGTGAAAAACAAGCAAAAAACAGGAACTGGCATTGGGCACTATGTCAATAGGTTAGTCCCAAAAATGATATAAAGTTGTTAGTAAATGAATATAAAACATCCAAGAATGATAATATAATAGCATGGAACAATAAAAAAATTATAGATACGTTGGAGACGTATCAAACAGCTAGTAGCCGAAAGGATGCACCGTTGGCATTCAATCTCCACCATAACAAAAATCTTTTCAAATTCCGAGTGACCTTTGGTATAATAGTCGTGCGCAACAAAAATTTAGACATCGGCTTGGCTCATTCCCGCAACCCGTGGCGCGTTGTGATGAGGCCTAGTGAAGCGGGCGGCAGAGGATGAGCGCGCGTGAATGTCCCTCTTATTCTCATGCTCATACATGTGGGGAAAGAACCTCCCTTATAAGGAGGTCCAACTCCTACCAAACTAGCAATGTGGGACAAAACTTTAGTAGCACCCCTTGCCTTGGACGAATGGGCTAAGTGGGTCTCTAGGATTTATTATGTATTTCTGAAATTGTTATTGCGCTGTCCAAAAACAGTCTAAATTCCAGCAATAACAATAGCCAAACATGTATAAAACAATAAGACGACCAACAGTCTCACAACTTAAGGACACTAGCTAGTCATCGTCAACACAAACGAACTATGTAGTTTAATTAAGAGGTAATTTTTTTCGAAAAGGAGCACTTTATTACTTAAAAGGTTTAAGCATTACACCAGACCTCTGCATATTATGATGCACACATCCAAATAAAGTCTTCTCGCACAAACGAAAAATAAAAAGGCGAAATACAAAGAAACATGTAGAGTATGTATAACGCCTAAAACGGAGGTGGGCCAATCCTAAGATCATGCTGCCACCCATGTTGGGTAAAAGTAACCCTTGCTGTATCCTCCAATCGTGTACACACCTCCATAAACAGGTCTCAGTTCTCCATGCATTGTAGAGAGGACCATAAACGAAGAGTCCTGGTACATCTATAGATAACTTGCATAAGAGAAGTACTTTTATCATTAAAAACCTTATCATTCCTACATAGCCAAAGTGACCAAATAACGGCAAGTGCTCCCACCCTAAGAAGAGTTCTAAACCTGGGATCAATCCCATGTAACCAGTTGCCAAATACATTAGCAACACTACAAGGAGGATACAAGCCATAAGCTATCTGGATGACTGACCATATAGAACGATCCAATTTGCATTGGAAGAACAAATGTTTTATTGTCTCATCATGGTGACAAAAGACACACTGCGGACTACCATGACAATTTCTCTTAATAAGGTTGTCTTTAGTAAGAATGACTCCGCGATGAAGATACCATGCAAAGATTTTATTCTTAAGAGGTATCTTCATCTTCCAGATCTTCTTGTTATTATCAACTAGCACATCAGACTGGATTGACGCTCTATACATTGACTCCACAGAGAATTCGCCATTCCCATGGAGGTTCCATCGGAAAACATCAGACCCATGTGACAATTGCACCGTGGACAACTGCTGGAGCAGGATGTTCCACGATTGTAGTCTGGGTCCAATTAAATCTCTTCTGAATGTCACAGTTGACAAAAATGATTCCATTACCGTGGCAATAGTATCACCCTTGTGGCGCACAGTGTTGTATAGAGCTGGATATTGTTCCCGGGGTGTGGTATCTCCTAGCCACTTGTCCTCCCAGAATCTAATTTCTGAGCCGTCCTTAGACAAAGACATATTTCTTCGTAGCCATTAGATCCGCCCAAAAATGAGAATCCCTGGGCTTCCATTATACCTAGGATACCACCTTGGAACCCACATATTTCCTCCTTAGGAGGGTTTGCCATACAGCATCTTCTTGTCACGACCGGCTTTTCAATAAAATGATTATTGATAAAACCGATCTTTTAAACCCAGTATAGGAAAAGTCATCCTTTCTGGAAGATAAAGCTTGATAAACAGAGAACCAGTAGCATCAAATATATTACAGGATTGAGCTGAGGCTGCTGAACAGTTTATTACAAACCCGCCAATATCTTACATAAGAGCGGTTAAGTCACGGGGGTGGATTGGCATGCTACTAGCTCGAGGAAAAATGGTGGTGGATAACTTGACTTCTACTGGCAGTACATCGAGCATCGAGATGAGGCTCGATGAATTTATTCAGGGTTGCGGAAGCGGATAATACAATGACCAAAATAGGATCGCACTGGACTGACTGGGACTCCTCTAGGCGTCGGACTCGCTATCAAACTCTTTATCCATGAGATCGCCTTCATCAACATCTGGCCAAATCAACAAGCCAGGTGAGTACTCGAAAGTACTCGCAAGACAGTTCAGACAAAAGATATAATCAATGAATGCATGAATGCATCATGATCCAGGATGATGCTCATATAATAACGATAATATTGCAGTGCGTGAAGAATAAAATAAATAACTGAAAACCGATCGGGTGTCTGAAGCGACGCCTCGAAAGGTAAATAAATAAAATGCATGCTGCAGTCGGGCGTCTAAGCGACACCACATAGAGGGCTTAAAAGAAATACCATGGTCGGACGTCTGCGCAACATCACAGACAGGGCTTAAAAGAAATGCCACCGTCGAACGTCTGAGCGACATCACAGACAGGGCTTTAAAAGAAATGCCACCGTCGAACGTCTGAGCGACATCACAGATAGGGCTTTAAAAGAAATGCCACCGTCATACGTTTGAGCAACATCACAGACAGGGCTTAAAAGAAA
>NC_041391.1:297372730-297374586 GCF_002162155.2 Triticum dicoccoides | reverse complement strand
AAAAGAAATGCCACCGTCGGACGTCTGAGCGACATCACAGACAGGGCTTTAAAAGAAATGCCACCGTCGGACGTCTGAGCGACATCACAGACAGGGCTCAAAAGAAATGCCACCGTCGGACGTCTGAGCGACATCACAGACAGGGCTTAAAAAGAAATGCCACCATCGGACGTCTGAGCGACATCACAGACAGGGCCTATAATAAATGTAAATAACAAGATTAGTCCATCCACAAGAATAATCTTTTAACCAGATTTATCACACATAAATCCCACCGGGTTTTTGTCACTGAGGTTGATACCTGACAAGATAAGATGAATATAGTACTTGAACAAAGCACAAGATAATTGAAGGATTTGAGACTCTGCAGAGTTTGGATGAACTGACCACACCCAACGAATTTCCGTAGTCACGAAGGACTAGTTCTGTTTACGGTATTTCAGTAGAAACACATTTAACTAGTACACACCCATTTCACCTCACGATGCCAGGAATCACCTTGGACAATGTCCAAGAAAAACTTTGAGACGGGGAGGCCACAACCTCGAATAGCATGGGATCAAATTTCTACACGCGCGCTCTAAGGGGTGCCCCCCTCTCGGTCCCAACCGGAAACACCCATGCCCCCTGACCGGATGACGGGCTTTAATCCAGGGCCATGGAACCCTCATCCTGGCCTCTCCACTTGGTGTGTACCAGGAAAACGGTTGCAACTTACTATGCCATATCCCTTGCGGAAAACAAGTGGTAGCACAGGAAGGAAGTGAAAGGAATATGATTTGATCATGTTGACACTGCTGTCAAAGGACTGGCCTAAGCCTGGCATGTCACAACACTGCCATCTTATCCATCCTCACGCCAACACATGGCTATGCAAATATGTATCCAACAACATAATGCTTACCAAAACTTACTTTCCGATTATATATATGAAATATAACATTTAATAGTTGTTCATAAACATGCCATGAACATACAAAAATGCAAACATGCAACAACACTCATCATATCAAGAGTTCAAACATGCTTGCCTGGTTCGGAGTAGTCAGAGCCTAACTGAGCGAGGTTTGTAGCTCTGTCACCTCCTTCGGTATCTATGGTATAAGAAAAGATACGCACGCAACGTAAATGCCGTGAGTGTACAGAAAAGTGTTCCAAATATTTTTCAAATAAATATGATAAAAAACTAGACAAAATTTTGAAGAGGACAAAAAAAGAATCACTCAAAAATTCCTTTCTGTTAAAAAATTATAAGTGTTTTAACCCAAGGACTCATCTGTAATGAAACAGAAAACTTCCAGGGGGTTCTGCGGAAAAGTACAGATAACGTTTCGTTTTTAAAAAAACGGCTGAGAGACTGACAGGTGGGCTCCACCCGTCAGGTTTGAATTTTCAAACGAGGGAAAACAGAGCGCGCCGGCGCCGAGAGGCGCGGTGGTCGCCGGCGGCGATCCACGGCGAGGTAAGGTGATCGGGGTGTACCTCTGTGTTCAGGGTGCCATTCCGCGTCTGTGGGAGGTGGTGGTGGTCGCCGGCGAGTACCACGTCGGTGGTGACGCTTGCTCCGGCGGACGACGGTTCGGGTGGTCGTGGATCTCACCGGAGAGAACTGCGAGGCCAAAATTGAGCTGGGGGTTATCTTACTAGAGGTGGTACGAGGCTACGGTCGAAACTAGGGCGGCGGAGGGGTTCTCACCGGAAAGAATGAAGCTGGAGCCCGAGGCGGACGGAGGTGGCCGGAGTCGAGGAGGAAAGGCCCCTCGAGGCTCGTTCAGTGTCCGGGCAGGGTCTGGTGTGGTGGTGGAGTCGTGCGGAGGCGAGCGCAAGCTCGGGGTGCTATATATAGCCGCCCCGAG
>NC_041391.1:297341734-297372331 GCF_002162155.2 Triticum dicoccoides | reverse complement strand
AGCTTCGTCGTGGATGTCCCCTGGTTCCGTTTAGATGCTGACCGCGTTGTAATTTGGTCGCTTAGGGGGAGTTCGACGGAACGGGGCGGCGCGGGCCCATCGGTGGCAGAGAGCGTGCTCTGCGCATGCTGCGCCATGGCGACGGTGCTGCATGCGTGCACTGGCAAGGAGGTGGCCACACGGAGCCACCAGGACACTTGGGCGGCGCCGAACGGTGTTGTGCCGCCGTTCTGCTTCCTGTCGGCCGCTACGGTGCTACGGCCGCCGCAAGACACGTCGGCGCAGGCGGGCCAGGGCGCCACCGATGCCAGGAAGGCGCCGAGCACGCGTGTGAGGCTCCGGACAAGCAAGCCTAGCCGTGAGCTACGTGCCAAGCGCACTGTGAGCTCGTGACTGAAGTTACTGACGAAGATCGACACTGAACTTCTGAATTTCTGAAAGTGAACAGTACTAGCGCATGCAAGGTGTTCGACATAATGATTCTAGTGTGTAGAGATCTCCCCTTGATCTGGTTTTTGGTGGAGGGGCCTCTCATTGCACCTGGAGGCTGCCTGAATATTTGTAGAATTTTTGGAGAGGTGTAGATATGGTTTTCACCAAATTTGGCAAATCTGGTCCAAACTTGCAGTGAGTGAATTTTGAAATATTTGAACAGGAGAAGAGTGGATCAAGATGGTTCTGGGTTGTGGGTACAAAGGACTATCCAGGGGTGTTGAGTTGAGGTCAAAAGTCATAAGCATTGGGGTACTTGCTTTGCAATCCACCTAGGCTCAAAAGAAAAGACAGAATTATTTTGGGAGGAGAAATAGTTGGAATAAAGTCCAAAAATGGATTTTATTAGTTTGGACAGAATGTTTGGGTTGAACTATAGTGAGAGGAGAGGTTTTGGGAAAATTTCACCATAGGAGGCATGGTAAAATTTTGAAGGGATCAAAACCAAATAAAAGCCCAAAACTAAAAGGGTTTTCATTTTAAAAGAAACCAAATCCAAGAAAAGGATTTTGAGAGGGCAGACTTAGAAGATGGTTTTTAGGAAGGGTTGAAATGACCTCCTTTCAAACCAAGCAAGGCTCTTTTGAAAAACAAAACACCAAAAATTTTGGAGTGTCACAGTACCTACCCCCTTAGGAAAAATCTCGTCCCCGAGATTTCAGCTGATCCTTTAACAGGTGTGGGTGCTCTGTCCGAAGAAAATCTTCGCTCTCCCAAGTTGCTTCATTCTCGGTGTGATTACTCCATTGAACTCTGAAAAACTTAATGGTTTTCTGTCGGGTCCTCCTCTCAGACTCTCCTAATATTTTTATTGGGTGCTCCCGGTAAGTGAGGTCCGGTTGCACGTCAATATACTCATGTGAAACTTGCTTCTTTGGCTTGCTCATGTATTTTCTCAACTGCGAGATGTGAAACACGTTGTGGATACCGGATAAGTCTCCGGGTAGGTCCAGTTGGTAGGCTACCTTGCCTCGTCGGGCCACTATATGAAATGGTCCGATGAATTTGGGTGCTAGTTTCCCTTTAATCTTGAACCGTTGCAGACCCTTCATAGGAGAAACTCTCAGGTATACCAATTCTCCGGGTTCAAAACTGATTTCCCGATGCTTACGGTCGTAATAACTCTTTTGCCGACTTTGAGCTGTTTTGAGCCATTCTCTAATTGTCTTAACTTTCTCCTCGGCCTCCTTGAGCATATCTGGGCGAAAGATATGGCTGTCTCCGGTCTCTGACCAATTTAGCGGGGTACGACATCTTCTCCCATATAGAGCTTCAAAGGGTGCCATTTTCAAGCTGGCTTAATAGCTGTTGTTGTATGTGAACTCTGCATATGGCAAACTTTCTTCCCAACTGTTCCTGTAGGTGAGGACACAGGTTCTTAGCATGTCTTCTAGGATATGGTTTACGCGCTCCGTCTGCCCATCAGTCTGGGGATGGTATGCGGTACTGAAGGCTAGTTGGGTTCCCAGTGCCTGTTGTAGGTGATCCCAGAATGCAGAGACGAACTACATGCCTCTATCGGAGATGATAGCCTTAGGGACTCCATGTAAGCAGACGATACAGGCAAGATAGAGTCTGGCTAGTCTTTGAGTGGTGTAAGTTGTTTTTACCGGAATAAAATGTGCCACCTTGGTTAATCTATCGGTTATGACCCAAATGGCATCGTTTCTGTGTCGGGACCGTGGCAGTCCAACGATGAAGTCCATTTCAATCTCGTCCCATTTCCACTCAGGTATCTTATTTGGTTGCAACAGTTCGGCTGGTTTCTCGTGCTCGGCCTTGATACGTTTACAAGAGTCACAGCAGGCAATGAATGCGGCTATATCTCTTTTCATACCGTGCCACCAGAAATTTTCCTGAAGATCTTTGTACATTTTTGTCCCTCCAGGATGGATTGAATACGGAGCGGTGTGACTTTCAGTCAATATCTGTTGTTTGAGGTCCTTGACATTTGGTACGCATAGCCTTTCTCCATACCACAATATTCCTTGCTCATCCATGTTGAATTCTGAGGCTCTTCCCAAACTCACTTTCCTTTTTATGCCCTCAATGCTGGGGTGTCCGTGCTGGGCTTCCTTGATGCTTTCCATCAGGGTAGGTTGTATTTCGATATTTGATACACTGCCTTCGGTGACCATTATGAGATCGAGTCGGGCAAATTCCTGTTGAAATTCTGGCCTCAATTTTGGCATACTGTTGTCTTCCGTGCTGGGATTGCGACTAAGTGCATCTGCCACAACATTTGCTTTTCCAGGATGATAGTGGATTCCAACATCATAATCCTTCACCAATTCTAACCAGCGTCGTTGCCGTAGATTTAACTCTGGCTGTGTGAAAATATACTTAAGACTCTTATGGTTTGTGTATATCTCACAACGATTCCCAAGCAGAAAGTGTCTCCATTCCTTGAGTGCATGGATGACTGCTGCTAATTCCAGGTCATGGGTGGGATAATTCTCCTCATGCTTGCTAGTTGTCTAGAGACATACGCAACCACCTTGCCTTCTTGCATCAATACGCATCTGAGGCCTTTCCGGGATGCGTCACAATATACCTCAAAAATTTTGTGTATATCTGGCACAATTAGCACTGGTGCCGTTGTTAATTTGCTTTTTAGCTCTTGGAAGCTTTTCTCACATGCTTCTGTCCATTCAAATTTCTTGCCTTTCTTGAGCAATTGTGTCATGGGCTTTGCTATAGTGGAGAATCCTTCAATAAATCTCCGATAATATCTTGCCATTCCCAAGAAACTTTGTACGTCCGTTACATTAGCTGGTGGTTTCCAGCCAAGTACGGCCTTGACCTTTTCCGGGTCTATTGCAATACCTTCTTGGGTTAGCACGTGGCCCAGAAAACCCACCTGTTTTAGCCAAAATTCACATTTGCTAAATTTGGCGTACAGTTGATGTTTCCTGAGTTCTCTGAGAACAATCCTGAGATGTTCGGCGTGCTCTTCTGGTGTTTTGGAATATATCAGAATATCATCGATGAATACCACAACAAACTTGTCCATATACTTCATAAATACTTTGTTCATGAGGCGAACGAAATATGCGGGGGCGTTGGTTAGCCCGAATGGCATCACTGTGAACTCATACAGCCCATATTTGGAGGTGAAGGCGGTCTTGGGAATATCTTCTGTTTGTACTTTTAATTGGTGGTACCCTGATCTCAAGTCAATTTTTGAGAAGACTTTGGCCTGTGCGAGTTGATCGAATAAATCATTTATTCGGGGCATTGGGTATTTGTTCTTGATTGTGACCATGTTGAGAGCTCGATAATCAATACACAACCTCATTGTTCCATCCTTCTTCTTGGCAAATAAAATTGGTGAACCCCAAGGTGAGGAGCTGGCTCGTATGTATCCTTTCTCCAACAATTCTTTTATTTGCTTCTTCAACTCTACCAATTCGGATGGTGCCATTCTGTAAGGTTTCTTATAAATAGGAGTGGTTCCGGGTGCAAGCTCAATGCTGAATTCTATTTCTCGGTCTGGCGGCATGCCCGGTAGTTCTTCTGGAAATACGTCTGGAAATTCACATATTACGGGAACCTTGTTCAGCTCAGAAACATCCACCTTGTTTAATATAGGTTGTCGAGGTATTTGTCTCTCTCTGGCTGAAACTTTTATTTCCTTCCCATGATGGTGTGTGAGAATCACGGTACAATTGAAGCAGTCAATAAAACCTTTGTTGGTGGTTAACCAATCCATTCCCAGGATGACATCCAGTCCCTTGCTTTCCAGTACAATAAGGTTGGTGTAAAACTTCAATCCTTCAAATTCAATAATCACACCTTGACAGTAACTCTGGGTCACTTGCTTAATTCAAGGGGACTTGACGATCATTGATTTTTCCAAGGGAAGCATCGAAAAATTATTTTGCAAAGCAAAACTTTTCGAAACGAATGAGTGAGAAGCTCCAGAATCAAACAAAACCATGGCAGGAATTGTGTTGACGGGGTACGTACTGAGTACGATATCTGGGGCGTTCTGTGCTTCCTCTCGGGTTACGTGGTTCAAGTGACCTTTCCGATGGTTGTTGTTGGGGTTGAAATTGCTTCGCTTTGGTGCTGAATTATTGCCACCATTATTGAGCTTCGGGGTTGAGTTCCTTGGCTTGGGACACTGCTTGGCATAGTGCCCTTCTTCTCCACAAGCATAACAGGTAACGCCTGGGTGATAGGTGAATTCTTTGTCTCTTGCATGGAAATTCTTGGTTGGACGTGAATTATTCGTCGGGATTTTGTGCGAATCCCCCTTCTAAAATTCCTTCTTGCTTCTTTGATTGCGAGAAAAAGTAGTCTGGTCCCTTTTCCGTTTGCGGAAATCTTCCAGGCTACGTCACTCATTTTCCAGGGTAATGGCCTTATCCTCCAGTGTTTTAAAGTCTGGAAAGGTATGCACAACTAGCTGGCACTTAAGGGCGGGTGCCAGGCCTTCCAAGAATTTTTCCATCTTCTGGCTCTCGATCATGCGTTCTTCATTGGCGTAGCGAGACAGCAGTGTGAATTGGCTGTTGTATTCTGACACTGTCATGGCTCTTTGCTTGAGTTCATCAAATTCTTTCTTCTTGATTTTCATGACGCTCTTCGGAATATGTGCCCCATGAAAACCTTCTTTGAAATTTTCCCAGGTGATTTCATTTTTGTTGGGGTGCATGTGCAGGAAGTTTTCCCACCACGATGCAGTTGCACCTGTGAGATAATGTGGTGCATATAGTACTTTTTCACGGTCCGAACACTGTGCGATAATTAATTTTCTCTCCATGTCTCGAAGCCAGTCCTCGGCCTCAAGAGGATTGTCAGTATGAGAAAATGTTGGAGGACGCTTTTGTAACTCAGATAATTTGGATTGCGGTTGAGACTGACCACGGTTACTTCCCATATTGATGAATTGGTTCATCATTTCCTGGTGTTGCTGTTGACTCTGTTCGTACAAACGACAAACTTGTGTGAAAGCTATTTCACTGCCCTGTTGACTTGTCTGTCCCTGAGTGAAATTTTGGTTCTGCGGCGTGCCATAATTCTCTTCTGGCTGAGTTGGCATGGAGCGCGTCCAAGGACGAGACATTTTTCACTCTGGGGATATATTGTGAGAACTCGTAAGATAAGCAAGAGAGACGTAAAAGTCAACAAAATCACACACAAAGAACATTTTTTAAACTCCAGGATATTTTTGAAAACACACGATTTCGCGCGGAGAAGGACTAGCGCATATCTTGCACGCGGGCATAATTATACATTACATCACTCAGGATATGCGTACATAATCCTAACATGTTATTTAAACTAGTGCACTCCTCCAGATTCTACATGATGTGCAAACAGGCTACTACTCACAACCTATGTACATAAAACACATTACACAAGCCGATACATCGCATGGCGTCTACGCGTACTCAGTCGGAGATGGTGAGGATCTCCCTTGGCCTGCCGAGGGTGAGACGCAGAGACGCTGGGGAATCAACCTCCTCCTCGCTAATAGGTTCCAGATGAGAAACGTTGTGCTGAGCTGATGGAGTAGGTGCCGTAGGTGGAACAACACGAATACGAGTGGGTGGAAAAGGTGGGGTAGCACATATGGGAGTGGGTGCAACAAGTGGTGCAGAGCGGACGGGAGTGGGTGCAATAGCCTGGTTAAATTCCTCTGTGGTAGGCAGGCGACGAGTAGTGGCGAGTATGGAAGGTGAGTGAGAGGCTGCGGATGACACGAAAGTCAATGGAGGAGCGGTGTGCAGGAGTTCCCTCCTGTTAGCAGCACAGCCATGAACTGAGTCCATGCGTGTAGCTACGAGGTCATCCACCATGCATTCGAATGCTGCCTCCAGGGCTCGGAGGTACTCGACAAGCATCTCAAAGGCTTCGTCTCGCTCTCCTCTGGGGCAAGAGAAAGAGTAGTGACAGGTGTAAGGCACATGGCATGGAAGGTAGCGGTAGCGACGGGTCTTCATTGCAGGAAGAACATCCCGAAGACGGGCTATCGCCTCGCGGGAAGCCATCGGCATAGCATGTCTTTCTGTAGGCATGGCTCTCCCCACGAACCGGAGACGGCGTACTTCAGCATGGCCTCCCCTGAATTGCACCACGGCCTGGTGCATAGTCAGATTGTCGTTGATCTTGTGTGGATAAAGTGTGAAGACTGGGCGCACAGATGGCCCCATTGTGACCTGAACGATGAAGGAGAGGAGTTTGACGAACCCCTCAGGCACGTTGGCGAAGATTTGGGACTCGCAGTCGTTGCCGGCCATCTACAAAAGTAGGCAAAAATTCTGAGTGATCAGATCATAAATTTTATGCTGACTGTCAGAAAAATGACTACATTTGTAAAAAATATGAATAACTCTATCATGCTAATAACCAATTAGCGATCGCACCTAGTGGCTTCCTACAGTCAGCCTGGCTCTGGTTACCAAGTCTGTCACGACTGGCTTTTCAATAAAATGATTATTGATAAAACCGATCTTTTAAACCCAGTATAGGAAAAGTCATCCTTTCTGGAAGACAAAGCTTGATAAACAGAGAACCAGTAGCATCAAATATATTACAGGATTGAGCTGAGGCTGCTCAACAGTTTATTACAAACCCGCCAATATCTTACATAAGAGCGGTTAAGTCACGGGGGTGGATTGGCATGCTACTAGCTCGACGAAAAACGATGGTGGATAACTTGACTTCTACTGGCAGTACATCGAGCGTCGAGATGAGGCTCGATGAATTTATTCGGGGTTGCGGAAGCGGATAATACAATGACCAAAACAGGATCGCACGGGACTGACTGGGACTCCTCTAGGCGTCGGACTCGCTATCAAACTCTTCATCCATGAGATCGCCTTCATCAACATCTGGCCAAATCAACAAGCCAGCTGAGTACTCGAAAGTACTCGCAAGATAGTTCGGACAAAAGATATAATCAATGAATGCATGAATGCGTCATGATCCAGGATGATGCTCATAAAATAACGATAATATTGCAGTACATGAAGAATAAAATAAATAACTAAAAACCGATCGGGTGTCTGAAGCGACGCCTCGAAAGGTAAATAAATAAAATGCATGCCGCAGTCGGGCGTCTAAGCGACACCACATAGAGGGCTTAAAAGAAATACCACAGTCGGACGTCTGCGCGACATCACAGACAGGGCTTAAAAGAAATGCCACCGTTGGACGTCTGAGCGACATCACAGACAGGGCTTTAAAAGAAATGCCACCGTCGGACGTCTGAGCGACATCACAGACAGGGCTTTAAAAGAAATGCCACCGTCGGACGTCTGAGCGACATCACAGATAGGGCTTAAAAGAAATGCCACCGTCAGACGTCTGAGCGACATCACAGACAGGGCTTAAAAAGAAATGCCACCATCGGACGTCTGAGCGACATCACAGACAGGGCCTATAATAAATGTAAATAACAAGATTAGTCCATCCACAAGAATAATCTTTTAACCGGATTTATCACACATAAATCCCACCGGGTTTTTGTCACCGAGGTTGATACCTGACAAGATAAGATGAATATAGTACTTGAAGAAAGCACAAGATAATTGAAGGATTTGAGACTCTGCAGAGTTTGGATGAACTGATCACAGCCAACGGATTTCCGTAGTCACGAAGGACTAGTTCCGTTTACGGTATTTCAGTAGAAACACATTTAACTAGTACACACCCATTTCACCTCACGATGCCAGGAATCACCCTGGACAACGTCCAAGAAAAACTTTGAGACGGGGAGGCCACAACCTCGAATAGCATGGGATCAAATTTCTATACGCGCGCTCTAAGGGTTGTCCCCCTCTCGGTCCCAACCAGAAACACCCATGCCCCCTGACCGGATGACGGGCTTTAATCCAGGGCCATGGAACCCTCATCCCGGCCTCTCCACTTGGTGTGTACCAGGAAAACGGTTGCAACTTACTATGCCATATCCCTTGCGGAAAACAAGTGGCAGCACAGGAAGGAAGTGAAAGGAATATGATTTGATCATGTTGACACTGCTGTCAAAGGACTGGCCTAAGCCTGGCATGTCACAACACTGCCATCTTATCCATCCTCACGCCAACACATGGCTATGCAAATATGTATCCAACAACATAATGCTTACCGAAACTTACTTTCCGATTATATATATGAAATATAACATTTAATAGTTGTTCATAAACATGCCATGAACATACAAAAATGCAAACACGCGACAACACTCATCATATCAAGAGTTCAAACATGCTTGCCTGGTTCAGAGTAGTCGGAGCCTAACTGTGCGAGGTTTGTAGCTCCGTCACCTCCTTCGGTATCTACGGTATAAGAAAAGATACGCACGCAATGTAAATGCCGTGAGTGTACAGAAAAGTGTTCCAAATATTTCTCAAATAAATATGATAAAACACTAGACAAAATTTTGAAGAGGACAGAAAAAGAATCACTCAAAAATTCCTTTCTGTTAAAAAGTTATAAGTGTTTTAACCCAAGGACTCATATGTAATGAAACAGAAAACTTCCAGGGGGTTCTGCGAAAAAGTACAGATAACATTTCGTTTTTAAAAAAAACGGCTGAGAGACTGACTGGCGGGCTCCACACGTCAGGTTTGAATTTTCAAACGAGGGAAAACAGAGAAAGACGGCGCCGAGAGGCGCGATGGTCGCCGGCGACGATCCACGGCGAGGTAAGGTGATCAGGGTGTACCTCTGTGTTCAGGGTGCCATTCCGCGTCTGTGGGAGGTGGTGGTGGTTGCCGGCGAGTACCACGTCGGTGGTGACGCTTGCTCCGGCGGACGGCGGTTCGGGTGGTCGTGGATCTTGCCGGAGAGAGCTGCGAGGCCAAAATTGAGCTGGGGGTTATCTTACTAGAGGTGGTACGAGGCTACGGTCGAAACTAGGGCGGCGGAGGGGTTCTCACCGGAGAGAACGAAGCCGGAGCCTGAGGCAGACGGAGGTGGCCGGAGTCGAGGAGGAAAGGCCCCTTGAGGCTCGTTCAGTGGCCGGGCGGGGTCTGGTGTGGTGGTGGAGTCGTGCGGAGGCGAGCGCAAGCTCGGGGTGCTATATATAGCCACCCCGAGGCGGTTGCCGAGAAAGGGGTTCTTCGGCGAGGTGATTACGGCGGCGCAGTGGTTGCACGGGGGGGTTCAGAGGTTGAGCTTCGTCGTCGATGTCCCCTGGTTCCGTTTAGATGCTGACCGCGCTGTAATTTGGTCGCTTAGGGGGAGTTCGACGGAACGGGGCGGCGCGGGCCCGTCGGCGGCAGAGAGCGCGCTCTGCGCGTGCCGCGCCACAGCGATGGTGCTGCATGCGTGCGCTGGCAAGGAGGTGGCCACGCGGAGCCACCAGGACGCTTGGGCGGCGCCGAACGGCGTTGCGCCGCCGTTCTGCTTCCTGTCGGCCGCTACGGCGCTACGGCCGCTGCAAGACACGCCGGCGCAGGCGGGCCAGGGCGCCACCGACGCCAGGAAGGCGCCAAGCGCGCGTGTGAGGCTCCGGACAAGCAAGCCTGGCCATGAGCTACGTGCCAAGCGCACTGTGAGCTCGTGACTGAAGTTACTGACGAAGATCGACACTGAACTTCTGAATTTCTGAAAGTGAACAGTACTAGCGCATGCAAGGTGTTCGACATAATGATTCTAGTGTGTAGAGATCTCCCCTTGAGCTGGTTTTTGGTGGAGGGGCCTCTCATTGCACCTGGAGGCTGCCTGAATCTTTGTAGAATTTTTGGAGAGGTGTAGATATGGTTTTCACCAAATTTGGCAAATCTGGTCCAAACTTGCAGTGAGTGAATTTTGAAATAGTTGAATAGGAGAAGAGTGGATCAAGATGGTTCTGGGTTGTGGGTACAAAGGACTATCCAAGGGTGTTGAGTTGAGGTCAAAAGTCATAAGCATTGGGGTACTTGCTTTGCAATCCACCTAGGCTCAAAAGAAAAGACAGAATTATTTTGGGAGGAGAAATAGTTGGAATAAAGTCCAAAAATGGATTTTATTAGTTTGGACAGAATGTTTGGGTTGAACTATAGTGGGAGGAGAGGTTTTGGGAAAATTTCACCATAGGAGGCATGGTAAAATTTTGAAGGGATCAAAACCAAATAAAAGCCCAAAACTAAAAGGGTTTTCATTTTAAAAGAAACCAAATCCAAGAAAAGGATTTTGAGAGGGCAGACTTAGAAGATGGTTTTTAGGAAGGGTTGAAATGACCTCCTTTCAAACCAAGCAATGCTCTTTTGAAAAACAAAACACCAAAAATTTTGGAGTGTCACACTTCTGCCAGTAATTTAAACAACCATTTACCAAGGAGGGAACTATTCTTAACCTCAAGGTCATGAATGCCCAACCCGCCTTGGTCTTTGGGACGGCAAACCACACTCCATTTGGCCAGTCGATATTTCCTTCTCTTCCTATCTCCTTGCCAAAAGAATCTTTATCAGAAATAATCCAATCTTTGTAAGACTCCTTTCGGCAACTGGAAGAAGGAAATCATATATAGTACCATATTACTTAGTACTGAATTTATGAGGACCAAACTTCCACCCAGAGACAGCAGTTTACCTTTCCAACTGCTAAGTCTTTTTTGCAGTCTCCTCGACCTGTTTCCATTCAGCATTTGTGAGTCTCCGATAATGTATCGGTATCCCAAAATATGTGATCAGAAATTCGTCCAACCTACATCCGAATAGTTCAGCGTACCGGTGGGCCTCGTTTTGAGTGTCGCCAAAGCAAAACAATTCACTTTTATGAAAATTGATCTTGAGACCCGAGAGTTGCTCGAATGCTGATAAAATCAGTTTCATATTTCTCGCTTTCTTGAGGTCATGATCCATGAAGAGAATCGTATCATCGGCATATTGAAGTATGGAGATACCATCATCAACTAGGTGATTTACTACCCTAGCAATTTGGCCATCAACCTTGGCACGCTCAATCCTGACTGCTAGCATATCCGCCACTATATTAAATAGCATGGGTGATAACGAGTCACCTTGTCTCAATCCCTTCTTCGTTTGGAAATAGTGCCTGATGTCATCATTGACCTTAATGGCAACTCTACCTCTAGAAACGAAGTTATGGACCATGGCGCGCCACTCTATAGAAAATCCTTTCATTCAGAGAGTCTATTGAAGAAAGGGCCACTTGACTTTGTCATAAGCTTTTTCAAAGTCTATTTTGAGTACCACCCATTCAACTTTTTTCGATGTAATTCATGGACTGTTTCATGAAGGATAACAACTCCATCTAGGATGTGTCTGCCTTGCATAAAAGCTGTCTATGAAGGTCGAACCACATGTTCAGCAACCGAATTTAGCCTTATAGTCACAACCTTTGTGAATGTTTTAAAACTAACATTAATTAAGGAGGCAAATAGGTCTATATTGTTGTATCCTTTCAGCCTCATTAACCTTATGTAGTAAAACCGGAGTTTAAGCGAAACAATTCAAGTTGGCCAACATGAAGGTCGCCAAACAAAAGTAGGAGATCTGGTTTGATGACTTCCGAGAAGTTCTGATAGAACTCAGCGGGGAAACCATCTGGACCTGGGGCTTTGCTATGCTCCATTAGAAAAATTGCCTTTCTAACTTCCTCCTCCGAGTATGGGGCTGTTAGAAGGTTGTTTTCCTCATGAGGGGCCTTTGGGGATGTCACTGTTCGGGTCTCATCCATCGAGAAGTTTCCTTCCACTGGGGCTCCGAACAGATTTTTATAATAATTAGTGATATAAGATTTCAGTTGCTCATGCCCCTCAATTGTGCCCTCGTCCTGTTGTAGGGAATGAATCATTTTCTTCCTATGTCTGCCATTAGCGACTCCATGGAAGTATCTAGATTCGAATCACCTTTCAGGATAAACTGAGAATTAGAATGTTGGTACCATTTAAGTTCCTCTTCACGCAGCATGATAGCTATCTGTGCATTTGAATGATTCTTAATCTCCGATTTCATGCTCAGATAGGGGTCTAACCTACGCCAAAGCTTCTAATTCATCAATGATAGATGAAATATGAAGCTTCTCCTTTTTGAGGAAACCTACCATATGCCTAGCCCAACCACCAAGGAATTTATGTAATGCACATATTTTGTTATTCCATCTATGTATTGGGGTAGGCCCGGCAACCGGTTTCTCCAACACCTCCTTGACCATATCATGGAAGCCATCCCGAAGCAATGACCCAAGTTCGAATTTGAACTTGCATTTGTGTTGGGGTCGTGGCAATCCAGTAGTTAGGAGAATGGGTGCATGGTCTGATATAGCCTCGATACGAGGTAGAGCATGAACAGACACCATAGGAAATTTAGATTCCCAGTCAATATCCATTAAAATGCAATCTAGTTTCTCATATGTCGGTTCCGGAAGACTGCTCGCCCAAGTGAACTGTCTTCCAATCATGGACACCTCTCGCAGATCTGGACTATCAATGACAACGTTGAAAAGGAAAGGCCAATGATTATCAAACCTATTGCGGCTTTTCTCATTTGGAAATCGAAGCAAATTGAAATCCCCACCTATAAGAATGGGATATGGATTATCTTTCGCCAGTTTAACCAATTCACGAATAAAAACGGCCTTGTACTCATCCTGGGCTGCCCCATACACGGCGACGAGGGTCCATGTGAAGTTGCCGGCCTTGTTGCGAATATGGAGTTTATCGTGAAACTCACCATCCGAACTAGCCAAAACATCCATAGTGCATGTATTTACACCAAGTAAAATGCCCCCAGAACAACCTCTAGGTGGTCGTGAAACCCAAGTAAAGTCCATCCCGCCTGAAAGACGATTAAGTAGACTCACTGAGAAATCATGTCTTCCCATTTCAGAGATAGCCAAAAAGTCAAATTTGTGTTCCCTATTACATTCCGCAATGAAGAGATGTTTAGCCAAGTCATGAAGACCTCTGCTATTAAAAAACATTCCATTCATGAGGAAACAATAGGAGATTTAGAACACTTTGCCCTCTTATGGGTCTTACTATCTTTTTTCAAATGTGCGGTCTTTGATTTACGTCAAGATGATGTAAGTTCAATCAATGAACTAAGCTCGGGTTCATCTAGACCCACGTCTGAAACCGCTCCTACTAAACGGGAGAGTAGCTGACCATCTGATGTGGCATGCAGCTCCTCCTCATCGGTATGGGAGGTATAAGCCTTGCTATAAACACGTGGAGTAACTTTTAATCGAAATGTTTCAAAGCGTTCGTCGAAATAGAAATATCCTTCTCGTTCTTTCCAAGACTAACATCCACATTATTTAACTTAGAAAATATGGCAGTATTGGAAAGGCTAAAACGGATTTGGGAGACGACGTAATACCTTAGTTGTCGAGGTTCTGCACTGCCTTATGTCGCATAGCCTTGGCCATGGAGTCCTCATTTGTGTCCATAGAACCGTCGTTGACAATCGTATGCCGACTACTCCGTCGTGCAGGTGTCATCCCTAGCGAAGGTTCTGGCGCCCGCTCTACTGCCAGTGGAGGGGGTGATGATGGAGTAGCAACCCCCTTCCCAACGGTCTCAACCACATGCTCGAGTGACGAGGTCGCCGTCTGAAGGGTGTCACGGACCGGACCAGTCGTACCAGCAAAAGCTATAGGGACAGACATGGTCGGCTCCACCTGGGGCTGAAGGGTGTCCAACATCATAGACCCATCCGCCATTGCAAACGTGACAGCATGTGTTTGCATGGCTGGGACGGACAAGTCCGTCATCACCTGGAGCCTAAAATCACTCACTGGTGTATGCATGCATGGCTGCACACGCGAGGATGTCCGTTTAGCACCATGCCCATCATGTGCATGCATGCATGTTTGTACTCCCAAGGCAGGCCTTTGAGCTTCACGCCCAGCGAATTTATGCATTCAAGGCTGTGAAGCCGGTCCTTCAGTACCATGCCCAGCCGGGGCCAGCTTGCTCAGCTCGTCCCGGGCAGCTGGAGGTTGTTTCTTTCAAGCCCCGTTCCGTCGCCCAACCGTGACGTCGCTGTCATGCACCACGATGGAAGCAACCGGCTGCATCGCTACTGTCAGTGTTGGCGATGACGGTTGCAACGCCACCTTACTAGTCGGCTGCCGGTGCACCGATGAAGAGTCTGGGTGCCCCGCCGAGCCGTCAGTGGCATGCATGGACTTTAGAACCACGGGATCCGACACTGCCGAATGACTTGGCGACGCCGGCTGCGGTCCAGACACGCCCCACAGCAGGGAACGTGATGATGACACATGCCGATGTAACCGCGGGGATCCACCTCTCGGTGCATCACCAAGACCAAGGCTCACGAGTTCCCGTCGTTGCACCTGAGGCACCTGAATGACATTCGCTGGAGCAGAACTAGAGGATGAATTAATGGATGGGTTGCCAGTGTGCTCCGAGGTGTCCATATCGTCGTCCTTCTCCTTCGCACCACTATCATCATCCGCATCATCATGCTTGCGTCCCCAAATGAACGGAACAAAGTCAGGATCCGGACTATATCCCTCTGGCTCCCTCCTGAACATGAATGCATAGCCCTTGAGCTTGACCACCACATCCGTCGCGACAAAAGCTCCAGCATCATCCTTGTGCTTTGCCAAAATATGAGTGTTGGTCATAGCGACGAGAATGCGGACAACTCCACAGCGTCGGAGGGTAAAAAGATCCACATCCAAGGTCTTACACATAAGAGTACCAATGGCCCATAATCCCAAAAAATGGCAAACCGTATGAGGAACGCCCTCGACATGAAGCCAAATCTGCTGAAGTCCGATCTTATGTGGAACCTCCTGTGATCTCCATGCGATAATAGTCATCTCGGCATTAACTGATGGCATGTTCATCTAGATTCCATCCACCCTGTCCAAATCCTCAAAAGATGGAAATCTAAAAAGGTAAGCATCGGACCCATGCTAAATAGCCTCCCACTTCCATTATCATGGACCAGACCTCTCCTGGCAATCTGGCTCTCGACGACGCTAGCTGGTACCATCAGGCCAGTAACCTAAACACATGCTATTGGTGTCTGTGTCGGCACCAAGTGCTCTTTCACCATGCAATCTGGTAATTGTACAAAGTAAGTCTCCTCAGCACCAACTCCGGTAACAGAAGCATTGGGCTTAGGGAGTTTAAGAACCGGGCACCACAACGTCGGATGAGCTATTTTGTCACAAATATAATAGTAATGTTGCACGATGCAATCTTTCGCTGCATGCCTATCAACCACGCACTTCCAACATTGAACCCCCTTATTAGCCTTGGTCTTGGGCACTAAAACTACGTGCAGATCAGACCCTGGAGCCGGCAAAGGCGAGGCATCGACATAAGTAGGCATCTTTGGTTGAGGTTGCACAACCTGCTGATAATGTCCTTGCTGATACTATTTGGGAACACGGTAATTTCAAAAAAAATCATACGATCACGCAAGATCTATCCAGGAGATGCATAGAAACGAGAGGGGAGAGTGTGTCCACGTGCCCTCGTAGACGGAAAGTGGAAGCATTTAGTAACGCGGTTGATGTAGTCGAACGTGTTCGCGATCCAACCGATCCAAGCACCGAACATACGGCACCTCCGTGTTCAGCACACGTTTAGCTTGATGACGTCCCTCATGCTCTTGATCCAGTTGAGGATGAGGGTGAGTTCCGTCATCACGACGGTGTGGCGACGGTGATGATGATGTTACCGGCGCAGGGCTTCGCCTAAGCACTACGACAATATGATCGAGGTGTGTTACTATGGAGGGGGCACCGCACACGGCTAAGGCAAAACTTGGTGTGTCCTAGGGTGCCCCCCTGCCCCCGTATATAAAGGAGGGAGGAGGAGGAGGTCGGCCCTAGAGGGGGCGTGCCAAGGAGGGGAGTCCTACTTGGACTCCCGGTCCAAGTAGGATTTGCCTCCCCCCTTTCCTATTCCAACTAGGAGAAGGAGGGAAGGGGGAAGAGGGGAGAAGGAAGGAGGGGGGCGCCGCCTGCTCCTAGTCCAATTAGGACCAGCCCATGGGGGGCGCACGGCCACCCGTTGAGGCCCTTCTCTCCTTTCACCTAAAGCCCATTAAGGCCATCAACTCCCCGGGGTGTTCCGGTAACCTCTCGGTACAACGGAAAATACCCGAGCTTCTCGGGAACCATTCCGATGTTCGAATATAGCCTTCCAATATATCAATCTTTATGTCTCGACCATTTAGAGACTCCTCGTCACGTCTGTGATCTTATTTGGGACTCCGAACAAATTTCGGTCATCAAACCACATAACTCATAATTCAAATCGTCATCGAACATTAAGCATGTGGACCCTACGGGTTCGAGAACGATGTAGACATGACCTAGACACATCTCCGATCAATAACCAATAGCGGAACACGGATGCTCATATTGGCTACTACATATTCTACGAAGATCTTTAGCAGTCAAACCACATAACAACATACGTTGTTCCCTTTGTCATCGGTATGTTACTTGCCCGAGATTCGATCGTCGATATCATCATACCTAGTTCAATTTCGTTACCGGCAAGTCTCTTTACTCATTACGTAATGCTTCATCCCGCAACTAACTCATTAGTCACAGTGCTTGCAAGGCTTATAGTGATGCGCATTACCGAGGGGGGCTAGAGATACCTCTCCGAAACACGGTGTGACAAATCCTAATCTTGATCTATGCCAAGCCAACAAACACCATCGGAGACACCTGTAGAGCATCTTTATAATCACCCATTTACATTGTGACGTTTGATAGAACACAAGGTGTTCCTCCAGTATTCGGGAGTTGCATAATCTCATGGTCTGAGGAACATGTATAAGTCATGAAGAAAGCAGTAGCAATGAAACTGTAACGATCATAATGCTAAGCTAACAGATGGGTCATGTCCATCACATCATTCTCCTAATGATGTGATCACGTTCATCAAATGACAACACATGTCTATGGTTAGGAAACATAACCATCTTTGATTAACGAGCTAGTCTAGCAGAGGCATACTAGGGACACTTTGTTTTGTCTATGTATTCACACATGTACTAAGTTCCCGGTTAATACAATTCTAGCATGAACAATAAACATTTATCATGAAATAAGGAAATAAATAATAACTTTATTATTGCCTCTAGGGCATATTTCCTTCAGTCTCCCACTTGCACTAGAGTCAATAATCTAGATTACAAAGTAATGATTCTAACACCCATGGAGTTTTGGTGCTGATCATGTTTTGCTCGTGGAAGAGGCTTAGTCAATGGGTCTGCAACATTTAGATCTGTATGTATCTTGCAAATCTCTATGTCTCCCTCTAACACTTGATGACATGTGGAATTGAAGCGTCTCTTGATGTGCTTGGTTCTCTTGTGAAATCTAGATTCCTTCGCCAAGGCAATTGCACCAGTATTGTCACAAAAGATTTTCATTGGACCCGATGCTCTAGGTATGACACCTAGATCGAATATGTACTCCTTCATCCAGACTCCTTCATTTGCTTCTTCCGAAGCAGCTATGTACTCTGCCTCACACATAGATCCCTCCATGACGCTTTGCTTGGAACTGCACCAACTGACAGCTCCACCATTCAATAAAAATACGTATCCGGATTGCGACTTAGAGTCATCCGGATCAGGGTCAAAGCTTGCATCGATGTAACCATTTACGATGAGCTCTTTGTCACATCCATAAATGAGAAACATATCCTTAGTACTTTTCAGGTATTTCAGAATGTTCTTGACCGCGGTCTAGTGCTCCACTCCGGGATTACTTTGGTACCTCCCTGCTATACTTATAGCAAGGCACACATCAGGTCTGGTACATAGCATTGCATACTTGATAGAGCCTATGGCTGAAGCATAGGGAATGACTTTCATTTTCTCTCGATCTACTGCAGTGGCCGGGCATTGAGTCTGACTCAATTTCACACCTTGTAACACGGGCAAGAACCCTTTCTTTGACTGATCCATTTTGAACTTCTTCAAAATTTTATCAAGGTATGTGCTTTGTGAAAGTCCAATTAAGCGTCTTGATCTATCTCTATAGATCTTGATGCCCAATATGTAAGCAGCTTCACCGAGGTCTTTATTGAAAAACTCTTATTCAAGTATCCCTTTGTGCTATCCAGAAATTCTATATCATTTTCAATCAATAATATGTCATCCACATATAATATTAGAAATGCTACAGAGCTCCCAGTCACTTTCTTGTAAATACAGGATTCTCCAAAAGTCTGTATAAAACCATATGCTTTGATCACACTATCAAAGCGTTTATTCCAACTCTGAGAGGCTTGGACCAGTCCATAAATGGATTGCTGGAGCTTGCACACTTGTTAGCACCCTTTGGATCGACAAAACCTTCTGGTTGCATCATATACAACTCTTCTTCCAGAAATCCATTCAGGAATGCAGTTTTGACATCCATCTATCAAATTTCATAATCATAAAATGCAGCAATTGCTAACATGATTCGGGCAGACTTAAGCATCGCTACAGGTGAGAAAGTCTCATCGTAGTCAACTCCTTGAACTTGTCAAAAACCTTTCACAACAAGTCGAGCTTTGTATACAGTAACATTACCGTCAGTGTTAGTCTTCTTCTTGAAGATCCATTTATTTTCTATGGCTTGCCAATCATTAGGCAAATCCACCAAAGTCCACACTTTGTTCTCATACATGGATCCCATCTCAGATTTCAGGGCCTCAAGCCATTTCGCGGAATCTGGGCTCACCATCGCTTCCTCATAGTTCGTAGGTTCACCATGGTCTAGTAACAAGACTTCCAGAACAGGATTACCGTACCACCCTGGTGCGGATCGCACTCTGGAAGACCTACGAGGTTCGGTAGTAACTTGATATGAAGTTTCATTATCATCATCATTAGCTTCCTCACTAATTGGTGTAGGAATCACTCGAACTGATTTCTGTGATGAACTACTTTCCAATTCGGGAGAAGGTACAATTACCTCATCAAGTTCTACTTTCCTCCCACTCACTTCTTTTGAGAGAAACTCCTTCTCTAGAAAGGATCCATTTTTAGCAACGAATATTTTGCCTTCGGATCTGTGATAGAAGGTGTACCCAACAGTTTCCTTTGGGTATCCTATGAAGACGCACTTCTCCGATTTGGGTTCAAGCTTATCAGGTTGAAACTTTTTCACATAAGCATCACAGCCCCAAACTTTAAGAAACGACAACTTTGGTTTCTTGCCAAACCACAGTTCATAAGGCGTCATCTCTACGAATTTTTATGGTGCCCTATTTAAAGTGAATACAGCCATCTCTTAAGCATAACCCCAAAACGATAGTGGTAAATCAGTAAGAGACATCATATATCGCACCATATCCAATAAAGTATAGTTACGATGTTCGGACACACCGTTTCGCTGTGATGTTCCAGGTGGCATAAGTTGTGAAACTATTCCACATTGTTTCAAAAGAAGACCAAACTTGAAATTCCAATATTCTCCTCCACGATCAGATCGTAGAAACTTTATTTTCTTGTTACGATGATTTTCTACTTCACTCTGAAATTCTTTAAACTTTTCAAACGTTTCAGACTTATGCTTCATTAAGTAGATATACCCATATCTGCTCAAATCATCTGTGAAGGTAAGAAAATAATGATACCCGCCATGAGCCTCAACACTCATTGGACCGCATACATCAGTATGTATTATTTCCAATAAGTTAGTACCTTGTCCCATTGTTCCGGAGAACGAAGTTTTAGCCATCTTGCCCATAAGGCACGGTTCGCAAGCACCAAGTGATTCCAAAAGCCCATCAACATGGAGTTTCTTCATGCGCTTTACACCGATATGATCTAAACGGCAGTGCCACAAATAAGTTGCACTACCATTATCATCTTTGCATCTTCTGGCTTCAATATTATGAACATGTGTATCATCATGATCGAGATTCAACGAAAATAGACCACTCAGCAAGGGTGCATGACCATAAAGGATATCACTCATATAAATAGAACAACCATTATTCTCTGATTTAAATGAATAACTGTATCGCATCAAACAAAATCCAGATATAATGCTCATGCTCAACGTTGGCACCAAATAACAATTATTCAGGTCTAAAACTAATCCTGAAGGTAGATGTAGAGGTAGCATGCCGATGGCGATCACATCGACCTTGGAACCATTTCCCACGTGCATCGTCACCTCGTCCTTAGCCAATCTTCGTTTAATCCATAGCCCCTATTTCAAGTTGCAAATATGAGCAACAGAACCAGTATCAAATACGCAGGTGCTACTACGAGCATTAGTAAGGTACACATCAATAACATGTATATCAAATATACCTTTCACTTTGCCATCCTTCTTATCCACCAAATACTTGGGGCAGTTCCGCTTCCAGTTACCAGTCCCTTTGAAGTAGAAGCACTCAGTTTTAGGCTTAGGTCCAGACTTGGGTTTCTTCTCCTGAGCAGCAACTTTCTTGTTGTTCTTCTTGAAGTTCCCCTTCTTTCCTTTGCCCTTTTTCTTGAAACTAGTGGTTTCGTTGACCACCAACACTTGATGCTCCTTTTTGATTTCTACCTCCGCAGCCTTTAGCATTGCGAAGAGCTCGGGAATTGTCTTGTTCATCCCTTGTATATTATAGTTCATCACGAAGCCTCTATAGCTTGGTGGAAGTGATTGAAGAACTCTGTCAATGACTCTATCATCAGGAAGATTAACTCCCAGCTGAGTCAAGTAGTTATGGTATCCAGACATTTTGAGTATATGTTCACTGACAGAACTATTCTCCTCCATTTTGCAGCTATAGAACTTTTTGCAGACTTCATATCTCTCAACTCGGGCATTTGCTTGAAATATTAACTTCAACTCTTGGAACATCTCATATGCGCCATGACATTCAAAATGCCTTTGAAGTCCCGATTCTAAGCCGTAAAGCATGGCACACTGAACTATCGAGTAGTCATCGGCTTTGCTCTGCCAGACATTCTTAACGTCATCAGTAGCGTTTGCAGCAGGCCTAGCACCGAGTGGTGCTTCCAGGACGTAATTCTTCTATGCAACAGTGAGGATAGTCCTCAAGTTACACACCCAGTCCATGTAATTGCTACCATCATCTTTCAACTTAGCTTTCTCTAGGAACGCATTAAAATTCAAAGGAACGGTAGCACGAGCCATTGATCTACAATAACATAGACATGCAAAATAACTATCAGGACTAAGTTCATGATAAATTAAAGTTTAATTAATCATGTTACTTAAGAACTCCCACTTAGATAGACATCCCTCTATTCATCTAAATGATCACGTGATCCAAATCAACTAAACCATGTCCGATCATCATGTGAGATGGAGTAGTTTTCAATGGTGAACATCACTATGTTGATCATATCTACTATATGATTCACGTTCGACCTTTCGGTCTCAGTGTTCCAAGGCCATATCTGCATATGCTAAGCTCGTCAAATTTAACCCGAGTATTATGCGTGTGCAAAACTGGCTTCGCCCATTCTATGTGAACCTAGAGCTTATCACACCCGATCACCATGTGGTGTCTCGGCACAACGAACTGTAGCAACGGTGCATACTCAGGGAGAACACTTATATCTTGAAATTTAGTAAGGGATCATCTTATAATACTACCGCCGTACTGAGCAAAATAAGATGCATAAAAGATAAACATCACATGCAATCAAAATATGTGACATGATATGGCCATCATCATATTGTGCTCATGATCTCCATCACCGAAGCATCGTCATGATATCCATTGTCATCGGCGCGACACCTTGATCTCCATCGTAGCATCCTTGTCGTCTCACCAACTATTGCTTCTACGTCTATCGCTACCACTTAGTGATAAAGTAAAACGATTACATGGCGATTGCATTGCATACAATAAAGCGACAACCATATGGCTCATGCCAGTTGCCGATAACTTTGCTACAAAACATGATCATCTCATACAACAATTTATATCACGTCATGTCTTGACCATATCACATCACAACAACCCCTGCAAAAACAAGTTAGACGTCCTCTACTTTGTTGTTGCAAGTTTTACGTAGCTGTTATGGGCTTCTAGCAAGAACTGTTCTTACCTACGCATCAAAACCACAAAGATTTTTCATCAAGTGTGCTGTTTTAACCTTCAACAAGGACCGGCCATAGTCAAACTCGATTCAACTAAAGTTGGAGAAACAGACACCCGCCAGCCACCTATGTGCAAAAGCACGTCGGTAGAACCAGACTCATGAACACAGTCATGTAATGTCGGTCCGGGCCGCTTCATCCAACAATACCGCCGAATCAAAGTAAGACGTTTGTGGTAAGCAGTATGACTATTATTGCCCACAACTCTTTGTGTTCTACTCATTCATAAAACATCTACGCATAGACCTGGCTCGGATGCCACTGTTGGGGAACACGTTAATTTCAAAAAAATTCCTACGATCATGCAAGATCTATCTAGGAGATGCATAGCAACGAGAGGGAAGAGTGTGTCCATGTACCCTCGTAGACCAAAAGCAGAAGCATTTAGTAATGCGGTTGGTGTAGTCGAACGTCTTCGTGATCCAACCGATCCAAGTACTGAACGTACAGCACCTCCGTGTTCAGCACACGTTCATCTCGATGACGTCCCTCGTGATCTTGATCCAGTTGAGGACGAGGTTAAGTTCCATCAGCACGACGGCGTGGTGACGGTGATGATGATGTTACCGGCGCAGGGCTTCGCCTAAGCACTACGACGATATGATCGAGGTGGGTTACTGTGGAGGGGGCGCCGCACAAGGCTAAGGCAAAACTTGGTGTGTCCTAGGGTGCCCCCCTGCCCCCGTATATAAAGGAGGGAGGAGGAGGAGGCCGGCCCTAGAGGGGGCGCGCCAAGGAGGGGAGTCCTACTTGGACTCCTGGTCCAAGTAGGATTCGCCCCCCCCTTCCTATTCCAACTAGGAGAAGGAGGGAACGGGGAAGAGGGGAAAAGGAAGAAGGGGGGCGTCGCCCCCTCCTAGTCCAGTTCGAACCAGCCCATGGTTGGGCGCGGCCACCCCTTGAGGCCCTTCTCTCATTTCCCCTAAAGACCATTAAGGCCCATCAACTCCCTGGGGGGTTCCGGTAACCTCCCGATACTCTGGAAAATACTCGAACTTCTCTGGAACCATTCCAATGTCCGGATATAGCCTTCCAATATATCAATCTTTATGTCTCGACCATTTCGAGACTCCTCGTCACATCCGTGATCTTATCCGGGACTCTAAACAAACTTCGGTCATCAAAACACATAACTCATAATACAAATCGTCATCGAATGTTAAGCGTGCGGACCCTATGGGTTCGAGAACTATGTAGACATGACCGAGACACATCTCCGATCAATAACCAATAGTGGAACCTGGATGCTCATATTGGCTCCTACATAGTCTACGAAGATCTTTATTGGTCAAACCGCATAACACACTACAAAAAAATTACACTTCCGTGATGATACGTGTTTGTCATAGTAGATCACGTTTTCTGTCATGCATGTACATTCATGACGATTTTATGACAGAATCAAGATAGTCATATCTGTGGTATCGTAGAAGTGTTCCATGACATTACAAAAATTATCATCACGGAAGTGTCCACTTCCATGACAATAAATCGCGCGTCACAGAAGTGCTTTCGTCAAGGGTAACCGACACATGGCATCCACCGTAACGGAACGTCGTTAAGCTATCGGGTCAGGTTTTGGATCCGATAACCCATTAACAACCCCGACAATGGGGATTTTCCATGTGTAAAATCATCATTGGCTGGAGGAAACACATGTCGGCTCATCGCTGGGACAGATGTCATCCACTCATTGGACAGAAGGTGCCTATGATACGTCGACACGTGGCATGGCCCAACAGAGGCCCATTCCTGTGAAAAGGCCGGCCCATTTGACTTGGTTAAAAGGTGGCGGGCCGGCCCATGGAAAGCCTGTTAACGGCCTGTTCGCATATAACCCATTTACAGCCCGCTAACCCAATGCCCATTACGCCCTATCCGAATTAGGCCCAAGAGCGTCATCTGGGCCATCCAACATGATTCCAGCCTGTTTTCACTTCTGTCCCATGTATGGCCCATGACGTCTTGCGGTCCATATGAGGCCCTGTGTAACTCTTGGCCTATTAACGACCCGTGGTGAAACTGGCCCATAATGAATAGTGTATCACTTTACACCCGTTAATGGCCCGTCGTGAAACTGGCCCGTAATGAACAGTGTATCACTTTACACCCATTAATGGCCCGTTGTGAAACTGGCCCGTAAAGAACAGTGTATCACTTTATACCCATTAACGGCCCGTTATTTCGTTGGGCCGTTTCTAGCCCATGTTATCTTTCGGCCTTCTCAGAGCCCATTTATTCTTGGGCTCATTTCCAGCATTCGTTTACTTACGGCCTATTATTGCCATTTTCTGCTTGTGGGCCAAATTCAGCTCAAGGTTACAGTCGGCCCGTTTGTGGTCCGTTAATACGTTGGGCCGTTTTCATAGCATCATCAAATACGGCCTATTAACGGTAGCCCGTTATGGTCGGCCCATGAACGAACGATTCCAACTCTAGCCCATTTACGGCCATAATGTGGTCTGTTTGGCCCATGTTTGGCTAATCGATCATACGGCCCGTATAAGGCCCGTTGATGATACGGCCCATAGAAGGCTCATTGTTTCTACGGCCCATAGAAGGCCCACTGTTTCTACGGCCCGTAGAAGGCCCACTGTTTCTACGACCCGTAGGAGGCCCAGTGTCACTACAGTAAATATTAGCCCATGGTTATTGTGGCCTAGTTTTTAAAAATAGGTTATTGCAGCCACTAGCAAACCACGGAAAAAGAACTGCAATGACTACAAGCAAACAAATAAACAAGACAACAAGGAAATAAATAAGCAAGCAACTTACGCTAGGCTATCATGGCTATTACACATATTACATCCATTGGGCATCAAAGTTCGCCACCAGTGCAAATATAGGGAACACAGCAACATATAAACGCCGCAGCAAAACAAGTCCAGAAGTGAAACCACTTCAGAAGAGCTCAAGAAACAATATCCTGGGTACCCATAATGCTCGCAAGATGCTTAGCAAACTTATTAACTTTCTCTTGTTTTGCGCTTAAGTCCTCCAGTGCTTGCTATTGCACCAGAAAGTATGCATCTGAATTCTGCAGGGACTTCCTCAGTCCTTCGGCTTCCTGTCGCATAACATCTGATCGATGTCTTTCAACTTGAAGTTAAGACTCAACAAGCCGAACTGGTTCAGGCAACGAGTTCGAAGAGCTGGAGCCAGCAGTGGTAGCCAGTAACTCGAACACTACATCAAGTTAGGACTTTGGAGTTGTCTCAATGTCTTCAATATAGTTTTTATCAGCTTTCTTAGAGACCAACAGGGATGTCTCACTATCTTGAACCATATCTGCATTACTTCCTTTACCATTGCATAACAGGGTACTCTTCTCCAATATTTTATCCGTGTTCTAAAAGAGAAACAAACAAACACATCTCAGGTTTACAATGTAGTATTTGAAACTCATTTTGGTAAACCAGTTCAGTAGTAAGGTGGACAGGATAACAGCATGAAACAAACATATATCTATGTAGTATGGTCACTGTATGGTCTATATCATTCTAGTTTATGTTGCCAAATCAAGATAGATATAGTTCGAATCATATCTATTTAACACAAAGCGGCATAGATAGAATATAAGTGTGGGAAACTAAACAGTAATAACAACACTTGTAATGTGCATGGCATTAAAACATAACTATTTATTCAATTGAAACTGAAATCAACGTAGAGCAAGTTACAACAACAAACAGCTAAACACGTTGAAGAACCAGGTTTAAAACATACCTGTTGCGCCATTGGAGTTTCAATTGCATCCTTCAAATTTGAAATTAGTTGGTATCAGTAAATACAGTGATGCAAGAGCAAAGTAGTATGAACCATAGCTACAGAACCTGACCTGAGAACAATTCTTCTGCTGCTTTAAGCGTTGACTTCGGGTTCGGAGTGGTGGTCCTCATGATTTGGGCACTACAGTTGCCTTACTAACTGCTCGTGTTTGGGTGCTCTGTGGTGGAGACGGTGATGTGTCAACGGGAGCTGGGTGTCTATCTGCTGGGGTTGGGGTTAGAAGTGGTGTAGCTGGTTCTCTATCCAACTAGGTAGGGGTACAATCTGCATGAGTGTGGGTTATGTGTGGTGGGGCTGGTTCTTGGGCAAGTACAACCATGGTTCTATCTGCATCGACAGGTAGCACGATCTTTTCTAAAGACCATGTTTTTACTCCCACGGATACTGCCATCACTCCCTCCAATTGAAATGGCTGATAAACAAGAAAAGTAATTGAATGTACAGACATTGTAAGATAGACAGGTGCAATGGATAGTAGGGAAGAAAACAGGGCATTAAATAATTCACATTTATGTTGTCTAAACAAACAGAATAGCAGGACATAATTTCACATATATGATGGCTAATTAAACAGGATAGCATGACACAATTTCACATGTATGATGGCTAACTAAACAGGATAGAATGACATACTTCAAAATATGATGACTATGTAAACAGGATGACATGATATAACTATACGATGTGTCTATTAAAGTGGTTGGCATGCCATAAATCACAAACATGTCGTCGATGGAAACATGATGGCATGATATAATTCATGGATAGAATGACATAATTTAAAATATGATAACTATGTAAACAAGATGAGATGATATAACTATATTATGTATTTAGAAAATGGGTTGGCATGCCATAATTCAGATACATGTTGTCTATGTAAACATCATGGCATGACATAATTCAAATATATGATTTATATACTAAGGAAGTGAGTAGAGGGCAATCGCATATATGATGTGTCAAACTAAGGAGATGGCATTCAATATTGTGTATATGATGTAAAAACTAAGCATTGCAATACAACATATGCATTATATGAGTAATATAACCTTGCCAAGTTTGAGCATACACCTCAGGGGGATAATAAGACTGGTCATCTGCCTCTGAATCCTCCTCTGAAGAGCTATCTGTAACCAGCAAGATACCTGCTTCAGCAGGTAGCATTGTCTGCTCTAAAGACCTTGTTTTCACTCCAGATTTCTCCATCACCAATTCAAATGGCTGATGCACAGGAAGAGCAGTTGAATATACAAACATTGTCGACAAAAGCAATGAGAAATACAAAAAAAGGACGACATGATATAATTCACATATATGACGCTTGCCTAAATAGCATGGCATTGCATAATTCACATACATAATGCCTTGCAACAAGATAACATTGCATAATTCACATATATAATGTCTTGCAACAAGATGGCATTGCATAATTCACATATATGGTAATTAGACACTAAACGGGTGGCATTCACACAAAGCATGTCTAAACTAAGCAAATGACATAGCAATGCAAGATACCATACGCACGATATGAGCAACATAACCCTGCCAAGTTAGGGCATGCACCAAGGGGGGCAAATATGACTGGTCATCTGTCTCTGAATCCTCATCTAAGGAGCTATCGGTAACCAGCAAGACATGCGCTTTGTCAGATAGCATTGTCTTCTCTGAAGACCTTGTTTCCACTCCATATTTTTCCATGACCGTGTCGAATGGCTGATGCACATGAAGAGTAATTGAATGTACTAAAATTGTTGACAAATTTAACACGTAATAAAAAATGATGGCATGATATAATTCACATATAAGATGACTGGCTAACCAGGGTGGCATTGCAAAATTCACATATATGATGCCTGGATAAACAAGATGGCATTGCATGATTCACATATACGATAAAGAAACTAAATAGATGGCATTGACACAAAGCATGTCTAAACTAAGCAGATGACATCTTTAATGTATACAGTAAGCAACGCAAGGCACCATATGCATGATATTACCAACATCAGCATGCCAAGTTAGAGCGAAGACCTCATGGGGTAAATAGTAGTGGTCTTCTCCCTCTGAATCCCCCTCAGAACAGTTATCTTCCTCTTGATTACGAGCCGAAATGGGTGGAGGGGGGGCTGCCTTTGCGCCCACCATGGAACGATGTCTGCATGAAAATTTATTGCCATGCAAGGCTCATCTCTTTTGCTCTACATGATCAGTTCCATTGTGTACAATAACTGGCATGCATAGGAATAAAACATAGTGAGATTATGTAAGGAGTGCATGCACAAATCTAGAGTGATGGTAGCAAACTGTGGATAGACCCAAAACCAATGATAGCAGGCAGATAATAGCTTTAGTTAAAAATACAGATAATGGCTCCTTTAATGTTTGTTTGCACCCAACATGAAACTCATATTAGACACCGGAGTTTAACCAGATAGTAGATAGATAGTACTGATTGCTGCCCCAATATGTACCCCACAACCATTTAAAAACTCAAGTTTCAGCATTAGTTTGGACCTGACTCGAAGTCTAATAGGTGAACACGACGATAATGTAGCATGTCATCATATTAAGCGACGCGTAATGTAAGCAGACACGGAAGAGTGCGACCTCTCTTGCGGACCCGTGTAGTCCTCAAGGTCATCTGCTCAGTTGATGATGGTAATGCAGTTGTCGTGGCTGCCGGCAGTGGGGAAGAAGATCTGAGGTGGCGAAAGACCGTCTGGAGAGCGGATCCCTGCTGTGGTGAACCCTTCCATCGTTGGAGCAGCTGAGCTGGGGTGGAACACAGCGCCGTAGGAGCAGGACAAACCACACAAGGTTTTCTTTGACACATATCTGTAACATAAGTAATTGAGTAAGGGCTTGTTTGAATTTGAGGATTCTAACAATGCAGGGATAGGAAATAGACAGGAATAGGATAGGAATGCACGTGAAAAACAGAGAATTTAAAAACACAGGATTTCTGCCAATCTGGGTGTTTGATTCACAACAATTGGAAGATCACAAGATGCAAAAAAGCATGGTGAGATTAAGTCAAACCACAAGAAAATGTACGGTTATAATGCTATTATGCTACTATCTCTTAGTCTTGTGCTTGATGAATAGGAATATGAAACGGAGAAGTGGAAATTAGAATTCCTATGGTTCTTCTTTCAAGGAGACACTAAAGGAACAAATCCTACAGTCTTCCTTTGCTCCATTCCTTTGCACCAAATTCATGAAAAGTAGTACCATAGGAAACTTTCCAATTCCTATGTTTTTCATTCACTTTTCCTTTCAAGCACTGGCGATTTTAGTAGGCAGGCTTGAGCAAGGAAAATCCTACACTAAAAAATGTTTTTGTGCTACTTCTATTACTTTGGACCCATGCCACTGCCATACTAGCTCAACTCCCAGGCCCATCGACAAATGCACAGCTCAAACGCGCAGAGATAAATAATGATGGTGTTGAAGAGAGTCCATCACGGATAGCTAAGTTGCCTGGTACCTGACTGCTTGTCATATAGTAGGATAAAATAATCATATTTCTCGTTACTACGAGTGCTCAGTGGATAATATATATAACATGTAGAGTAAAAAAGAGATGCAACAAGTGTACAACCTCTTTGGCGAAGCCATGTCGATCTCAGCGTGATTGGGTTGGCCGGTGAGGATGCTCCGGCTGACTTGGCTGTCGGAGGAGGGGAAGAAGATCTTAGGCGTCTGGAGATGGAGCCCAAGGTACTGCTCCGCTGTGATGGAGGGTTTCGTCGTTGGAGCAGCTCCGGTGAGTTGTACGACGCCGAGGCTGAAGCAGGACAAGAGAGACAACGAACAACGTTAACCTGAGTGGAATTCTAATAGCATCTCCAACACATGACGTAAAATACATAACCACAAAGTGCTAGATGTAAAATACATCAGCTGCTCATCTCTGAACTTAACTGTCGAAACTGAATTTAACTATCGAAACTGAACTTAACTGTCGAAACTGAACTTAACTGTCGAAACTGAATTTTGCTGTCGAAACTGAATTTTGCTGTCGAAACTGAACGCACTAGCAAGGTGAGGCTACATGTCGGTCGACTGACTTTTTCATCTCTGGTCAGTCGATTTTGCAGCCGTTGGATACTAAATCAAGGGCCTGCGGTTCATCTTCAACCTCCAGCCCCTAGAGCCGCCAACCACCACTGGCCAAACAACAGCCCCCCGCCGCCCACGGCCTGTGGTGCACCGCCCCGCCCGCCCCGAAAACACTCCCCACCGTCGATCCTCCGCCGCCCCGGCCATCCCTCTAGGACC
>NC_041391.1:297322245-297341462 GCF_002162155.2 Triticum dicoccoides | reverse complement strand
CCCGGCGAGCCCCCCACCCCCTGAAAATCGACTGACCCAAAAGTGGATTCAGTCGACTGAAGTGTAGCTAAATCGGAGCAGCATCACAAGCAAGAGCAAGAGCGAGAGCAGCAGCGCGAGCAAGAGCAATAGCAAGAGCAGACCAGGCAGGGGACCGAGAGCAAGAGCAGAGCAGCAACGCAAGCGAGAGCTAAAGCAGCAGCAGCTCCTACTGATGTGGACGTTGCCGCCGTGGATGGAGCCGCACCGTGTCGGCTCGGGACTAAGCACCGGTAGCACCGTGAGATCGAATCAAGAAGAAAATGCGGCGATTAGTGTACAACCTCTTTGGTGGCTCCGATTAGGCCGCAGCTGCATCCGAGGAAACGATGATGATGATGCTCTTCCGTTGGTGCAGGTGAAGATGGCGGTGTGGGAATGGAGGTGGCGCGAAAGACGAGGGGAACATCGGGCAGCTCCTTGGAGGTGGAGGACGGGGTGGATGAAATGGTGGGATGACGAGATCGACGACGGATCCTCATCCGGTATGATGGATGAGGGACGTCAAGGTGTTGCTGTGGACGACATCGTCAGGGAAGAGGCTCTGGCTGGGTGGCGGACGGAGCAGGGTGTGGGGTTTCGTCGCGGGTTTTTGCGGCCTCGGTGTACGAATGGGTGGGAGGATGGGATGGCAGTGGGGAACCATGGCTTAGGGACGCGCTTGTCCGAAATGTGGGGTTAGTTATGAAAGTACCCCCACCGATTTGAGGCGGTTCTTTAGGTTCAGGGGTACCACGGGCATTTCACGTGTCGGGATTTCACAGGAGGTGGGAGTTTTCGCGCGCGTTGTAATTTCGGAATAGCAAGGTGCGGGTTGAGATGGAGGGAGTCGTCGGAGCACAACGAGACAAAGATATATCTTAAATATTTCGGGCTAACAAGGCGCAGGTTGAAGAGGCGGGAGTTTCGCAGCACGATAGACAGAGACGCTAGCTTGAATTTTCGGCATAACAAGGCGCGGCTTGAAATTTCGGAAGAACAAGCTTAATGTGTACCAAAAAAACACAATGTGCACGTCAACACGCACAACACACACACAAACACCATTTCGACTAGAGTAAGGTACACGTGCATTGCACGCATGAGATTTGGCAACCAAATTATGAATAAATACCACATTATAGCATGTAAGCTTTGAGTCATATATGCATGATGTATATGTTTGTTTAATTCTTATAGTTCATTTCATCCAAAATGATCTAGTTTTTATAAGAAAGCCAATCTATTTTAAGATTCATGGAATTGTGCGTTGTAAGACATAAAGTAAAACAAATAATGGCAAATCATGTAGAAAAACATTTGGGAAATTCTAACACGGAAGATTCTAGAACAAATAAGAAGTGCTTGTGTTTTGATGTTTGTGCATTATGCTTAAGTTCAACCATGGAGTCTTCTAGATTATACATGTGGCGAAATCTGGTGGAATCTAGATGATACCCAACGGTCAGTAGTGCTCAAATTTGCCATCTTTGGACTATCGGATTTGCCTCATCCAACGACCATCTTTCAAAGTTAAAGTTACCCGCACACAATATAAAAAAATATAATATATACATAGGGGTATAGATATAGATATGTGATGCGAAAGCCGCCCATCATCTCCAATTAGAATAGTGTGTCCATGCACGGATGCGACGTGGCCAAATGATGTCTGCCATCGGTATCTCAAATTCAAATCAGTCTGACCTTGTTCAATGTGTATACATTACAACATGCTCGTTTCCAAACCACACCGCGCAGATCTCCGTTATATTCATGGATGCATGGGTTTAAAACATCAAGATCTCTTATTCAAATATTTGAATTCAACTTTACATTGATTATGACCTCACCCAGTCTTTTACAACCACACAGTCGTCTTCCCTTTATAATTGTACCACTAACTTTCTCTCATGTATGCTTGCACACACACTACCAGTCGGCATTATCCATCGCACACATGCAATCTTTTTCTTCAGGTCAGTCTCCCATGAAGGCACACACCCACACACACACCCTCTCCATCATATCGGGCAGTCTTTATCTCTCACGCGTGCATGCACAACGATCAATGTTCCTCTATGTATGTGTGTGTATAGCTAGGTCTTTCATAGTTTTCCACACAAACCGATCAATCGATATATCCAGTGAGGTCTCACCCTCTTTCCCACGTCCACATCGATCAATCTATACCTCTCTATATAGGATTAACATATATAGCTAATACACCCACATTAATTATATATCCAAAGTCCCCCTCTCATCATCCATGCCTTCTTCTTCATCTCTCAGACGCGTGCACAATGGCGAAGACAGGGGCAGTAAGGGCCCTGCCCCCCCTAACATCACTATATATCGAGGCTAATATGAATGTGATCATTAGACAATTGCTGCTAAAAATGGTTTAAGTTCATGAATTGACTCTCCTCGTAAAGGATTAGCAATGCTTGGCCCCCTAGCTCATTTATTTTTCATGGCTCCGCCACTGCGCGAAACAGCGCACATTCTTGCCTCCTCTCTCTAAATATCGATCTCGCACTTGTACATTCCTTCATTATCTCCCTCCACTCGGCCCCTCGCACCATCTTCTAGCCCCCCACTGGATTTTGCCACATGTACAATCTTGCAGACTCCATGGTTGAACTTAAGCATAATGAGCAAACCTCAAAACAACAGTGGTTCTCTTTTGTTCTAGAATCTTCCGTATCATAACTGCCCAAACTTTTTTTCTAGTTGAATTGCCATTATTTGTTTTTACTTTATGCTTTACAACGCACAATTCCATGAATCATAAAATAGATTAAGGGCTTCTTTGATTCAAAGGATTCTCAAAGGAATTTTGGAGGATTCTAATCATTAGGAATTTTTCCTATATTGGTTGTTTGATTCGTAGGATTGTAAACCATAGGAATTTTTTCATATGATTCATTTGCACTAGATTTGATAGGAAACATCCCATCCACTCAAACCTCTTTGAAAGAATTGTGTGTTTTTTCTATGCACGATCAAACACTCGTACAATCCTGTAGGATTCAAGACGACATTCCACTATAATCTCATGTTTTTCCTATTCCCGCATTCTTAGCTTTTTTATAAAAACAAATTGATTTTGAATGAGATGAACTATAAGAATTAAACAAAGGGCTACATCAGGCATATATGACTCAGATCTTACATGCTATAGTGTGGTATTTATTCATAATTTGGTTGCAAAATCTAATGCGTGCAATGCACGTGCACCTTACTAGTACTTCGAGTATGTGCAAAACACGTAAACTAGAATACCAATGGCACGCTACACAGTGTCTCTCTTACAGTTCATGAAGCCACGTGGCACATGTGGAGGCATTGTCGCGACCTCCTTGCGTGGATTGATCACAGTGACGTGCTGCTGGTTTCAGAAGAATGTACTCGTCCTCCCTGAGCCATACTGGAGGTACATGCACGAAGCGAAGATGTGCACGCACGCCACGCACGCACTCATTCCCTCGCACGCACACGCGGGTACACGGGCGGATGCAATTTTGTACCAAGATCCACCCCATCTGATAATTTGACGTGTGTAAAGTCGTTCACTTCATTGATGGTAAATTAATAAAGCACATGCAAATTGAGTGGACGTGAGGGCGGAAGAAAGACATTATTACTCCACTGCGCGCATGCGAGTAGTTAAATCATGGGTTGCTATTAGTACTCCATTGGTCTCCTTTGTACTTTGTGCCAATTTTTGACAGTAACATCATATTTACGCATTTGAGCAGTGTAGTACTTGAAATTTATGTTCCGCTAAACTCATCGGGAGCTGTTTCGGGCCTCGAAACCAAAACCATCAATTAATCTTTACCTTGTTCCCATCACATTCGAAAGCCTGCTCACACCTACTAGTACGTACCAAACCTGAACGTGTTCCCACTATGTAGGTGTTAGTACTAGTGCTAGTACTTAGGTTATAAAAAGGGGAACTACCTAACCAAAAATTACTCTACCTTTCCTCCTCATAAGTGCTTCTTCTTCGTCCGTCGTTGCCATGGCTGGTGAGCAGAGCTCTAGGTCGAGAACTACTCGTAACAAGGGAGCGGCAACCAAGGCTGCGAAAAAAAAGAGGGCTCGCCGTCATGCAGAGACCTCGAAAGATCTCTCACGGGCAGGCAATGGCTCCCAGGAGCGCCCTAGCCGCGGAGGCGAACATGCCGAGCCGGCGGAGCTGGAATCGTTATCCCTCGACGGCATGCCCGATCAGCTCAATAAGCACCTCAATAAGCAGAAGGAGTTCATCCAAGGCTTGATGGAGTTGCTCAAGGTGAGCCTCGACGACATGCCCGCTAAGGTCAATAAGTAGGGGGAGTTGACCGCCGGCTTGGTGATGCTGCTGAAGAAGAACATTGCCTCGGAGAAGAAGGCGACCGGCGAAATCCTGCGACTTCAGGAGGACAAGGCGAAGCTCTGCCACGAGATCGACCTGTTGAAGGAGAAGAACGCCGGCTGGACGAAGCTACATGAGAATAGTAGTTCCTCGATGAAGATGCTGCAGGCCCTTGTCATGGAACAGAAGGAGGAGTTGGTGAAGCTCCGCATCGAGCACCCGGCTGCTGTCAAGGTACGTAATGCGGCCGTGGAACAGATGGTGAAGGCTCGCGTCGAGAAATCCCGCGTCATGGACAGAATGAAGAAGATGGCGGAGGAGACGCGCAAGGAGATGGAGGTCGTGGTGGCGATGAAGAAGCAGTTACGACTCCGCGGCGAATTAGATCATTTGGGGTGATAATCTTCCTTCTTCTTTTTCTCATGTGTTTCATCTTTTGCTTCGGGTGTTTCGCCGCACATGTCACGTTCTATGCAAGGCATGAATAGAACAATGCTTTTTTTGAGGGAATGAATAGAACAATGCTAACAATGAGATGACTAGCAAATTAGATCATTTTTATTGCCATATGGCACTGGGCTGCCATGTTTCATGCTCCTCCGTCGCAGTACTACTCCAGTGGAAAACTTAAGTATACCGACGGTTCTTTGCTCCTCCTCAGGTCGTCGGCGCATTTATACAAATAGTCAAATCACAAGGCCCCGCCTTCCAGCAGTAATGAGCCGTCAAATCACAAAGGCCCTTGCCTTTCGTGAAACCGACCAAGCTAGACTACCCCGCCCTCTAGCCTTTTAAAAATGTATACTTTTGTACAGCAGTAGTATCGATGGATTGCGCCATGGAGCAGAACTTGAAATTAAAAAAAAGGTGGTACATATAGAGAGCGCTCGTCGCCAAATTATGCATATAGTACTATTAAAAAGCCTAGTCACAATAATGGTGTCCAGCACAACCCACCCCTCAAATAAAACTAAGCATCCTGGAATTTTTTGACAAAACTAAGCACCCTGAAATTCTTTGACAACTAAACTGATGGCTATATGATGTTGGCCATATATATTGTACGTATATAATGTGAAGAAACGAGTGGTAGTACTATACCAACTAAAATATGAAATGTAAGAAATACTAGTATGTACGTACTGAAGAGTTAAAGTAACGAGAAGAAACATAACATAGTTCTGCTGGGGGCTCAACACAGCACACCCCTCAAATTAAATTAAGCACACCTGAAATTAAACTTTGCAATTATTCTGGTAGACACTGCATTAGAACCACCATGAGCAACGACACTGCCACCTTACTCGGAGTCCTCGTCCATGTCCTCGACTTCGTCCTTGTCCCTCTTCCTCTTGGCCGATACTTCTTTGCTTGAACCGCACACTTGGCTCTTTCTCTTCATCCAACCCTTGTAGATATTGAAACAAAGGTAGCCATCCATTGCAGCGTAGTGGATGTGGTCTATATCTAGTACATTCCGCTGCCATGCATAACGATGAAACGTGTATGGAGGTTTCTCCAGTATACTGTACGAAGGATGAACCATGGCTCCTGCCAGGGTCAACATTGAAGGCTGATGAGAGGAGACCAATCGATTCTTCTGGAGGTCAAAGGTGTTGCCTACAACGAGGCCTATCCGACCCAGGACTTCTTTGTCGTTACCAAAGTCTACAGTAACGAATTTGCCTAGGTTGCTCTCGAGGAAGTCCTTAAAATCCAGGCATTCAACGTCGGCATGGCATATGTTGTAGACCAAGCATAAGTCATGCACGCAAACCTGCATCATGGCGGGCTTCTTCCTCTCTTCGTCCTTTAGATCCTTCTCTCGTCCCAGGACTGTGGTGTACTCAACATCTAGCCCAGCGACCCACTCATCATCTGAGTCTTCGAACATGCGTCTGAAGCGAGAAAGGCATCCTTTCACCGTCGCGGAAGAACGGGTGTAGATGACGTCGAACTCACAGCCGGTGATGGTTCTAACCTTGTACTCACCGCCGATCGTGGAGATTTGGGACGCCATGGATTTGGGAGGAGGGTTAGGATTAGTGGAACTGCCGTAATGTGAATGGACGGGGCGACTAGGAGCGAACTGCCGTAGTATTAAAGGACATGCGGGGACGAGTAGGAGCGAACTGCCAGCATGTGAATGGCAGGGTAGTGGCTTTCCATTCTCCCATGATACGGGCTTCCGAGAGCCCTTGGATCTGAGATTGAACAGTTGCATGGCGTGATTCTAGACCTATGGGTGAGTATCCTATCCTGGAGGGTTATTCTGCAAATTTTCAGCAACTTAGCATGCCACCGTTTGATCACAGATCCAAGGGCTCCCAGCAGCCCGTATCATGGCCGCGCCTACCACGACCATCGCGTCGCTCGCGCGGTCGCGCCCTTGGAAATTTAACACGGTGCGTTAGGATATCTGATGTTAGCATGTCATACATAGTCATCACTTAGTCACTCATACTACAACAAGGTTGGCTATAAGGTTGGCTATAAGTGTATTTATTTTTTTCACTTCTCTCTATCTCTTTGTACGGAGTATCTCACAGGTTGGAAAGGCATGCAAATTCCCAAACCGCTTCCTACACCCTGAATCGAATTTTTTGCCTAACAAGTTGTGCCGTGCAATTGGAATTCCAACTTGAGTACTACTACTAGTAGGAGTACCAGGGGCCAGTTATTTTAGGCTTCTAGATTAGTAATCCCATAACTACTACCTCCGTCCTGGTTTATTGGTCCCCATTGTAATCCATGTCAAATTTTGATCATAAATTTAACTAATGAAATGTTAGTGCATGTCACATGCACTAACATTTTATCAGTTAAATCTTTGGTCAAAATTTAGCACAAAATACAATGGTGGGGAATAAACCAGGACGGAGGTACTATACTACTAGTACTAGTTTAGAAGCCCAAATAAATGAGTGAGACTCCCGTGCAGCGCTACCCTCTGCACTAGTACTACTAAATCGGTCGTGGTTTATCCCCCATTGAATTTGACTGAAGATTTAACAGACAAAATGTTAGTGCATGTCAACAAAAACAATATCATATTTGAACATAGTTTTCAATGATATAGTTTTAGGTGGCATGCATCATCATTTATCGTACTATATATAATGTTAGTTCAATTTTTTGTCGTACTAATCTATAGTAGTAAGGTGCCCGTGTGTTGCACGGAAGAGTGAAATGCATTGATCGGGGTGTTGTTTATTTTGACAAAGGATGTGGGGGTCATCTCATGTGTAACAGGTATCGATAGGTTTCTTCTGATATTATTTCATCTCTAGAGCTCAGAAACATCCAGGTGAAATAGATAAAAAAGTATCTTTTGCAAACAAAAGCATTCAACTATTCAACCTGCATCCAAAACTTGTGAAGAAATAAATCTTATTGTGCTTTGCAGGAAATGGTTCATCATAAGTCTTTCACCGGTACTGTAGTAAAAATTCATACATGGAAGATTCTAGACTAAACCATAAATGGATACACTTTTATTCATGCGTGATACTCCAATAGAGCAAGATCATGCATGGAAGTCTCCACATGCTTAGACAGCGGATTACATTGAGCGAAGACTAATGATCAACATTTAACTTAGTAATGCAGATGTCCAGGTGAACCTCCTTGGAGTCCCCATGCACATTGTTGGGGGTCAAATAATACCATGCGTCTTCCATGTCCACATCGGTGGGAAGGTCCCAGCTCGTCAGAGTCCAAGTCAGCTTGACATAGCTAGTGTTGCCGCCCACAGACCTCCGAGGGGTAGTAATAGTGAGCACGCACCCGTACATCGGCCTCGTGTCAGTGTCAGCGTCAGTGGCATCGCCCCTGACGCACACTACAGAGATGTGGCGGCGGCCTGCGCGGGCCTCGCCGGTGGCCACGATCAAGAGGAAGACGCTGTCGTCCTCCTCCGAGACTAGCAGGCGGCGCTGATTCTCCAGCGACTCCGGCATGGTGAACGGGTAGCACGTCTCGTACTTGATGTTCTTCGCCAAGGGCCAGTAGTGATTGCTGCACGCCTGCGTCAGGTGATGCACGATGTCCGCCGGCGAGCCCCAAAACGGCACCGGACACTCATAGCAGTAGACGAAGGGCTCCTTGGAGGCATCGACCAGGCCGTCCATGAAACGGGAGTGGCTGTAGGGGATGTTCCGCCAGTTGAATATATGAGCAAGTTACTATGAGATTTACTACAAAATAAATTATGATGGCTATAACAGAGATTAAACTAATCATGCGGACTAGCATAGTAGCTGAACAGATCGAGTCTAGGACACAGACTAGAAACATGAATTCTACCACGATTTCGAACAGGAAGGACAGAAACACATACGGTGCAACGGGAGCAGCACCATTGGCGTTGAGGTTGTCGCCCATGTCGTTGAGGAAGAGGTTGCCGAGGTTAGGGAAGAAGTCATCGTCGGTGAAGTCGTCGCTGCTAGCAGTCGCGAGAGTGCGCTCCCCAAATGTCAATAGCACCCGCCGAATGGAGCGCAGGAGGGAGTGGCTGTAGGGGACGTTGCAGCCGCCGAATGGAGCGCAGGAGTAGCCCACGAAGCAGTAGATGGTGCTCCTCCCTAGTCTCTATTCTTATCTCTATCTCTACTATTATTCTTTGTTTTTTATAATATACTAGTTGTAGTTGTCAAATTGAATAGTACTGCACCGTTCACTGCACGCCCGGCAGAACACGCCTCCTCGCCTCCATTAAACCCGCATGCAAACCGAGAAACCTACTCCGGCCCGCGGGAGGAAATTTGCCGGTTGCCGCGAGAGGGTTATTCTGCAAATTTTCAGCAACTTAGCATGTGACCGTTTGATCTCAGATCCAAGGGCTGCCAGCAGCCCGTATCATGGTCGCGCCTACCACGACCGTTGCGTCGCACGCACGGTCGCGCACTTGGAGATTTAACACGATGCGTTAGGCTATCTGATGTTGGCATGTCATACATAGTCATCACTTAGTCACTCATACTACAAAAAGGTTGGCTATAAGGTTGGCTATAAGTGTATTTATTTATTTTACTCATCTCTATCTCTTTCTTCGTACTCCCTCCATCCCATAATATAAGAACGTTTTTGACACTAGTGTAGTGCCAAAAAGGTTCTTATATTATGGGACACAGGGAGTACTAGTATTTATTGCATTTGCCAAGGAGTGACCTCTTCCAATGAAATGGTGTGCTTATAGTTTTTTTTGCTAAGTTTGCTTCATTTAATTAGGTATAGACTCAAAATTGTCTTTTCACCTAGGTACACGTGCTTAGCACCATTTCTTCCTTGGGTCACCAAACTAGTCTCTCTCTTCTTGATTAACTTGCCACATTATACTTTATGCCTATGTGGCAAGCTTAGCACCTGTAGGAGCAAGTAAGTACAATAGTGCGCTTTACATGGCATTTTTTCATATGTGGAGGAAAGAGAGGCAAGGAAAAAGTGGAGAAGTGGGCTCTCATGCAAGAGCCAGCCTCTACTACATGGTGGAGCATTGGGAGAGGCACCTATATGGCGGTGGTCAGGAATCGGGAGACTCACGCCGGTCGTAGCGCCACAGTTAAAATGATAATGGCAAGTCAAATCACGTGGCCCCACCTGTCCAGCAGTAACTCGCTGTCAAATCACACAGCCCTACGTTTGCAGCAGCCTACTCCCTCGTCTTCTCGTGTCTCTGTCGAACCGACTAGGCGGAACTGCCCCGCCGCCTACCGCGCAGGAAAAGCCCCGCCCTCGACTTTTAAATAGTATACAGTATACTAATTTTGTATCCATGGATTGCGCCATGGAGCAAAGCCTCTAGAAAACGGCGGTACACATGTATGGAGTATACAGCACGCCTGTCGCGTTCGCGTCGCACCCCAAGACGGTCGGTTGGTCTGGCACGCTGCTCTCCGAATGAAATGCGCGTCATATTGCATTTGCACACACATGTGGGACCGCAATTGAGAACCGACCATAGGCACACTCCCCAGCCACGCAGGTCGGGTGACTTAATAGAAGAGGGATACGAGCGGTAGTACTAGAGAAGTGTTGTACTACGTTGGTGCCTAGACGATCCCTGCAAGACACGGAAGATCAGTTCGTCCATGCATGTGATAAGACTCCAGCAGACATGCCTGGATTGGCAATCGTCTACATATCGTGTAGGCTGTGTTGTACATGGTTGTAGTTGTGGTGAGAAATCTAAAAAAAAGGTTTCTTGTCATCTCGCAAAATTAGGTGTCATGTGCTTCGGATCACTGCGAGGGTTAAACAGCGACAACTGAGTTGGGCTAGTCATTGGGGGCACATGCACGAAGACTACTTGGCTGCCATCTAGGTCAAGCCGGCAATGTTAATTAGGACATATATCGACGGACCCCTTTTCTACGAGTTTATCTTTAATTTGAGCTTTGTTCCTCGTCTAGTTTGTCCGTCGGGATTCATGTTGTCTCCTTTGGGCAGTGAGGTTATGATTTCTTGTCATGTGGCATTTTTTCGTGTTATATGTTATAATCCGGCACTTCAGATCAAAATGACGACAACTGTGCCTCTGGGCCACGTGCATGAAGACTTTTCGACAGTCATTGACAAGGTCAAGCCGGCTCCGGTAGACAAAAGAAAACTAATACTACTCCACCATATAGGCAGGAGCCTCCGCGCTTGCTTGCTAGTGTTGCTCTCTTCACACTGTCTCGGCCTCTCCAGATCTAAACACGACAGCAGTGGCCACACACACACACTCTCTCTCTCTCTCTACTCATCGCTAGTCATAGGTCCAGCCGGATCCTCTCCGCCGGGGAAGGTGAGAAGGTGCAACGTTCACACGGTCGTCCTTGGCGACGGCTCTTACCCACTGCTGGGCGCGTCCCGATCAGCCTGCCTTGCCGTTCTCTCCCAAGCACCGCTGGCAAGGGAGGGTCTTCGACCCCTTCTTCCTTGATGTCATAGTGTGGGCAGATCCAGCCTCCCGCCGCCCACCTACCGACATCCTGGCGACCATCAGGTATAACTTCCTTCGAAACCGGCCTTGCTCTACTTCCCGAGCTCCTAACGTCGCTGCATTTTTATCTTTTACTATTTCTCAAGCCCCCTCGTAAATAGGATCGATCGGCTGTTCGAAAACCACCTAATTTTTTTACGTTTAAGAGGTAAAACTAGTTCATGCACTTGAATCTAGTACTACTTGGTTCAAACAAGGAAGAAAGGGGGTGGGGTGGGGGAGGATTTGTTACTTGAATCTAGGACTTGGTCGAAAGAGGGAATAATGGGGGCGAAAAGTAGCAGAGACTGGCTATCCAACTGGTCTCTAGGTCTAATAGGGAAATAAAGGGAAACACAGTACAAACTCAATATAAACCCGATCTATTGGTTGAAAAAGGAAAGAAAGTGGGGACTAGGGGACAAGTCAACAGAGTAAGTCCAGCACTAGATTTGCTAGCCTCACACAGTATAAGGTGGCTATACCGAACAAAACTGGGACCAACCCAGATATCCTGTTCTGATGTTTGTTGCCTCGAGCCACTCTTATGTAATGCCACTGGTAAAATGTAGCAATCGCACTGTTAAAAGTAAGGACACGTTAAACCAATGTTGTTTTCAATGTAATGCCTCCAGTAATATGAATCAATGGCACTTCTTTACATGTCCTGCTAAAATTTCCCATTAAGATAAGTTGGTTCTTTTCGTTAGAAATGCAACTGTCCTAGTCCGCCTACTCCCCCGTGCCCAAAGTAATGTCATATTTAACGGTTGTCATAGTTAATCCTAATGCCCACACTAATATCTAGCAATGCCACTGCTTTAGAAATTGCTACTGTCCTTGTAGGATTGCCATTCAGATAAGGAACATGCTTCTTTTCATTTGATGCATGTTTCATCACTTGTTAGTCACCCTCCTTTCCACCTTTTTTGTGCAAACAGAGATATACATTTCACGCTCGATCTTAGTTGAACTACACAAATGATATCCAAATTATAGTTGAGCATTCCAGGAGCTTCACCACCAACCTTGATGTTGCTCAATTTTATTGCCACTAATGAAGAAGAAGCTCTGTGGGTTTCGTTTTCTGATGGAAATGGAACAAGGGCTGGAGCCCTTTATTTAAAAAAATTTGAAGAAGAAGCTGCTAGCTCATGGGACATTGCTTCATTTTAGGTGAACTGCACCAAAAAGTCCCATGAATTGAGTCATCCATGTTGGTGACTGAAAGAGCCTGCTTCAGCATCTCAGTCTAAGCACCCCCGGCCTCCATCCTTGCGACGCACGGTACACCTCGTTTGCCACCTGCTCGACCCTAGTGTCACTGATAAAATGAAGTAATAATACAGTTAAAATAGAGCGAGTGTCATCTCTATCATTTCATTTCCAATGTAGATAAAGAAAGTGCTTCTCGTTGTTAATGTATGTTTCATCAACTAGTCCCATTGTTAATGTTTAAGCATTTCTGCAAACTGGGGTGCTTAATTTTAGTTGATCTGTACAAAAATAGAGATTTGAATGTCTCAAGGCGCCTCCTTGTACTACCACTGTACACTGATGTTCATCATTGGCAGAAGGTGTATCTGGGAGACTTGGGACGATGTCCAGTATGAGACGTACCGTATGAGGCGTCGAGGGCCCATCTCGCCCTCGCAGCATGGCATACTATGATACTATTGCAATATTTTCTTCTATTTATTTTGTGTGTTTCATCAACTAGTGCCACTATAATGTAATCATGTTTTTTCATTATCTATGCAAACAGGGTTATTCAGCTGCATTTTGGTGGAACTGCACAAATGTACGTATGGAACCGGCATATATGCAGAGTGCGAGGTGTGCCAAGTAAAAATTACCGACACCAACCATGCTGCATGCACACATTGGCATCCACCACCACCAGCGGGATGTGTGGCGCTCTCTATGGACGGATCTTTCTCGGTAGCAAATCCTCTAACCAAATACTAGTAGCTTATATTGGCAGTTTTCTAGGGAGTACTCTTTTCTGAAAGAAGCACCAAGCTATTTTTATTTATTTGTACACTGTGTCACAACTTTGACCCAAAGGTCCAGAGCTATTTTAGGGTGATTGGCGTAGTACTCAGAGACTGATTGTAAGCATGATTTTCATTAGCTGTCACACTGATTGTAAGCATGAGCAGGTGGAAGATTAGGTTAGTGCAAAGCTTACCTTAAACCCTACCGCAGCCATTGAAACGAGGCGAGCGTCGAGGGAACCGTGGAGAACAGCGGGGAAGCGACGTCGCACCATCCGGCCTCCTCTTGCGGTGGGAGAACGAATACTCCTGTGGCTCCGGCTGGCTCTGCACCCTCACGAACGGCACACCATACTCAATCAATTCGTTATCCTCTGGGTGCTCGACCTTCGACCTATACGCCCACCACCTTCGCCTAACTATCGCCTCGGGCGAATCTGTCTGCTCCATTGCCCGAAGGAGATACTCGATGAAGTCGGAGTACTACGGCATGACTGCCGCCGAGGAGTACATGTACATCGCTGCCCTCATCGCCGTCGTCTCGCTCTTTCGCATACATTGCCACATGGCCCGCACCATCCTCGAAATCTCCCACTCATTGTCAAACCAAGTAAGGATCTCCTTCAACCTGGCTAACTTTGCCTGGTCGCCGCTGGCGATCTGCCTGGTTCGCTGCTGCATCCTCTCCATAGATGTCCTTCTGAGTGGTCCGGTGCTAGCTTTGGAAGATGGAAGGAGAGACGGTGGTCTTGCAATAGAGAAGAGGGAGAGGCGAGACGGTGGTTTTGGAATGGAGATGATGGAGAGGAGAGGAGGTGGTTTTGCAATGGAGAAGATCAGAAGAGGGAGAGGCGAGACGGTGGTTTTGGAATGGAGATGATGGAGAGGAGAGGAGGTGGTTTTGCAGTGGACAAGATCAGAAGAGGGATAGGCAAGACGGTGGTTTTGGAATGGAGATGATGGAGAGGAGAGGAGGTGGTTTTGCAATGGAGAAGATCAGAAGAGGGAGAGGCGAGACGGTGGTTTTGGAATGGAGATGATGGAGAGGAGAGGAGGTGGTTTTGCATGGAGAAGAGGGAGAGGAGCGTGCGGCGGCGATTTAGGATTGGACGAGAGGGCCGGCACGCTGTGACTGGATCAAAATCAAAATCAATTTAACCTTCAATTAAGAAAGTGACCCCACATTAACTAGTCTCCTTTTATTCTGGTTCATAATTGACCATGATTTTCGCACATAAAATATATGTTATATGTTGCAAAAATAATGTAATTTGAAAGTACATTCAGATACGAACCAAACGATACAATTTTTGATGACATGCATTCACATTTTGCTTGTCAAATACAGTACATGGTCAAACTTTGACCCAAAATATGCAAAACAACAAAAAAATACTTCCAAGACCAGCGCCGCTCTTTCGCTCTTCTCCTCTTAAACCACCGCCGCTCCTCTCCTGTTAAAATCTAAATCCAGCGCCGCTCCTCTCCTCTTCCATTTCAAAACCACCGCCCCTCCTCTCCTGTTCCAGTCCAAAACCAGCGTCGCTCCTCTCCCGTTCTAATACAAAACCAGCGCTGCTCCTCTCCTCTTCCATTCAAAAACCACTGCCAGCGAGTGAAGGTGTTGTGGAGAAGTAGATCGATGGAGGAGTACAACCGATACGTGAGGATCGCAGACGGCGACCCTGTGAAGCTAGCTAGGATGTTGGAGATACAGTCTTGGTTTGACAACAAGGACCAACTAGCGGCGACAGCGACATCCATGGCCAAATATCTGCAATAGAGCGAAAAGGCGGCGATACTCCCGGAGGGAGTCGCGCCGGAGTACATAGAGCTGCTCCTCTGGGCCATGGAACCAACAGATTCACCGAATTCGGTCGTGAGGGAGCGGTGGTGGGAGTATCGATCCCAGATGGAGCATCCACCAGAGGTTGAAGGATCGAGCATCTATAGGGTATTGTTTGTGAGGGTGTCCTGCCAGAGCGAGCCGATGGAGTCTTCGTCGATCGAACCCAACTTCAAGAGGAGAAAAGCAGTTGGCCCGATGACGCTTCCCCGCCATCGTCTCCCTCGCCGTTCACATCGTCTCACGGGGTGGCTGTCTGCCGCCGAGGAACAGGAGGGGACTGCACCCCCCCCCCCCAGCCCAATAGTCGGGCAGGTTGTGAATTGTCAGGAGGAGCTAAGGGTTGTCAGTATTTGCAGGTTGTGAATTGTGTTTTGTGTTGTGTATTTTGAGAGTACTTTCAGATATGAATGTCTTTTAAATTTCAGATTTGCAGTATTGAGCATATGAAGTATTTTATGAATTCTAGAGACCTATTTTTAGCACTTAAAAAAATGTAGTTTCATAGGAGTATAAAAGTGTAGACAATTCATAGGAGTATAAAAATGTAGATTCTCAGAGAAGAAGTTGCAAGTTTCAGTTTCAGATAAGAAACAGCAAGTTCAGTTTCAGATAAGAAACTACAAGTTTCAGTTTTAGATAAGAAACAGCAAGTTCAGTTTCAGATAAGAAACTGAAACTTTCAGAGGCAGAGCATTTATATTAACACGGCCTTTTCAAACAGGTTAACATCATGTTGGAAGTTTTATTCATGGTCGAAAATGGAACTACCAGCCAGTTAACATCATGCTGATCAACATTCATGCATAGCACATCTTCATATGATGCACAGTCAAAATGCCCACACAATGTCGAGTGTGCGAAACACAGAGAAAACGAGGGACGAAGTTTTGGCAAGTGTTGGACGTGGTTTTGGGCTGCCCCGTCTAGGCTTTCATTTTTAACATGCGCAGCCCACGACCTCGGATGGGAGGTCCATAGGCATGTTTGTATTTTCTTGAGGGTCGTCATGTATCAACCGGCCTATAGACCTCCCATCCGAGGTTTTATTTTTCCTAAATATCGGTAGCCCAATTTATGTATTTTTTTTGAAGAAAACGTAGGGGTCTGTTCTATTTTTCTATAAAAAAATAGGAACGCCAAGTCCAACTTATGTTTCCCTTATAACTATATTATATATATTTAATTTATTTTATATGTTATTATATATTATTTTTTGTCATCATATATTTAACAGATACTTACATATGTAAGAAAACAATATCCCACATCTTATTAACGTATAAAAATAATTTCTTAACAATAAAATTCTGGATTGTTTTGGCACGAAAATCCTAGTGATTGTGTACAATAGCTTGGTAAGATTTAAGGACGAATGTAATAATATCACTTATTATTTAAATATATTTATAACAAAATGCTCAGTCCTTTTTATTTTTTGATAACATTACTGGCCCAATCCAAGATTATAATTAGAATCAGCCCAACAAAATCGTGTATTTCGAGAAAGTGCAAATGGCCTGTAATTTTTTAGGAAATAAAATAAATGGGCCGCATGGACGGTACATAATTTGTTCACCCAGCCCAGCTAGTGGTTGTAATTCAAAAAAAGATCAAATTGACTGTAAATTCTATGGCGCAAAAAAAAGACTGTAAATTCTGGAAAAAAAAATGGGTTGAATACGTGCCACATTTTTGGAGGCTGAAATGTGGGCCAATAGGTCGAAACCAACGCAAGTCGTTGTCAATTTAGTCAACAAATAATTCTGACATGTTAGCCGTTGGATTTACATCCAACAACCGGCATCCATCTTCAATCTCTCGTCTTCTTCCTCCGGCGCCGCCGGGACCACCTCCCGCCTCCTGCTACTAGCAGCTTTGCTTAGCACGCTTCACTATGAAGCGCTACTCCACCGTTGGCCAGGCCATCCCTCCACCCCTCCACACCTCCTGTTCTTCTCCATCGACCGCCGAACCACACCGCACTAGAACCAATTAACCCTTGCATACCTCTCCGTCTGCGACTCTACTCCCGCGTCTTCCCATCTCCGGCTCGTTGTTGTCCGGGGCCTCGCCGTCGTCCACCACCTTGGATGCGCTCGGCGTGGCATGGTCAACATGGTCAATGAACGACATCATCGGAAGTAGACTGTGCATGGAGAGACTGACAGCTGGGTCCATGGCTGCACACAAGGAAATGCCTCCTTATTACGCGCAAAATAATGATTCCTCCACCTGACATCTGGGACCCACCGGAAGGGCCTCTGTATTTCACGAAAAAAATGTGTCCCCCGCTGACAGGTCGGACCCACCAGCTATCTTCGCACGCAAGGAAGTGCCTCCTTATTACGCACAAAAAAATGAATACTTCCCCTGCCAGCTGGAACCCAGCATAGTGGGAGGCTGACTTGTGGGCCTACCAAGTTGACGGGGACGGAGGGCTTTGTCAACTTAGTCAATATGAACGATTCTAGCTCCTGTTACCGTACGATGTTCATCCAACTGTCGTAGTGCTTCTTCAACCTCTTGTCTTCTTGCTCCAGCCGCCCAAACCAGCGCCGGTCGTGCCGCCTGCTCCTGCCTCCCGTGGCCGGCTATGATGCCGCGGAGGCCTCACCGCCCCCTACTACTCGCACCGCTGGCCAGGCCATCCCTCTACTCACCCACACCCCCTGTTATTCTGCGGCGACAGCAGCCTCACACCGCAGCCGAACCAATGAACCCTCGTACTCCTCTTCGTGTGGGCATCCACTGCTGCATCCTCCCCAGCTCCGTGTCGTCCCCTTCCTAGGCCTCGTCGTCGTCCACCGTCGTGGTGCTCTTGGCGCGGTGTGGTCAATGTGGTCAACGACTGAATTCCATCAGAAGAGTACTGTAGGTCGAGAGGCTAACAGCTGGGTCCATGGTAGCCGCAAGGAAGTGCCTCCTTATTACGCGGAAAATAATGATTCCTCCACCTAACAACAGAGACCCACCGGACGGGCCACCGCATTTGCCAAAAAAACGTTTCCCCCCTGACTGCTGGGACCTACCAGCTACATCTTCGCACGCAAGGAAGTGCATCCATATTACGGGCAAAAAAAATGATTCATCCCCTCACTGCTGGGACCCACCAGCTACATCTTTGCATGCAAGGAAGTGCGTCCGAAAAAAAACGATTTGCCCCCCTGACTGCTGGGACCCACCAGCTACATCTTCGCATGCAAGGAAGTGCATCCGGGCAAAAAAAATGATTCGCCCCCTGACTGCTGGGACCCACCATCTACATCTTCGCACGCAAAGGAAGTGCATCCAGGCAAAAAAAACGATTCACCCCCCTGACTGCTGGGACCCACCAGCTATATTTTCGCACGCAAGGAAGTGCCTGACAGTCGGTACCCACCTGGTCGAAGTGTACGTAGTGTTGTCATTCTGGTCGCGAACGTGTACGTACATATATACTGGTCAATGTAGAGGCGCGCACGTGTCGTAGTAGAGGCGCGCATGTAGCATGTACACATACATACAGTGGCCAGTGTGCAAGAAAGGAAATACGGCCACGTATGTGTACATACGAGCGGGGTCTCGAACGCCTACTCGCGCATACGTACGTCCAGGGCTCGTGTACATGGCTGGGTTGGAACGGAGAAACAACATCGTCGTCGTGTACATGGGAAGGCAACAGAATGCGTTGTGTTCATGGGGAGGCAATGGGATGCATCGTGTTCATGGGGAGGCAACGGAATGCGTCGTGTTCATCGGGAGGCAACGGAATGCATGGGAGCCAATCGGCTGGGTCGGAACGGAATGCGTGGTCGTGTTCATCGGGAGCGCTTGGACAGAACAGGCGATGGAATCGAGGCCTGGCGTATCGCAGAACGGAGGAAATGGCCTTGTGTTCGACCAGCCACGTTCGAAACGGGGGTCCTGTTGATCGGGAGGGGTGTGGCATACCGCAAAACGGAGGAAACGGACCTCCTATGGTCGAAACGGGGGTCCTGTTGATCGGGAGGGGTGTGGCGTACCGCAAAACGGAGGAAACAGACCTCC